>NC_064890.1:29301516-29379016 GCF_929443795.1 Astur gentilis | reverse complement strand
GTGAAATACAGGGATATGGAAATGAGAGAGTTAATTGAGTGGAAAGAAAGTGAGCTGAAAAAATAAGGACAGCCTGATTATTATAGGAATGGTACATACAGTTCTCCATTTAAAATGTGTTGAAGATTTTGCACATTATAGCTACGATTTAAATATATCATATTCTCCCCCACGTTAACTGCATGAACATAGAATTAATTGTTTGAGAATTTAAAATGTAAATTGGCTAATGATTTCTTATTTTAAAATTAATTTCAAGTGAATTCTTTTGATAATACTGTCAAGCATTTTTAGCCCTGCGTGATTTTGCAGCAGAAGCAGCCCATGTTCTGCCACTTTCTTTATTGTTGAAACTTACTGAAACATAGTATCTGTACTAGAGGTGAGGCATTCAAAAAACACCTATCTTCTGGCTGTGACTCATTTTTCCTCACCAACCATGAGGTCCTGTTTCCGGAGCCAAGGCTAACTCAACATACTCTGTCGAGGAAATTTCCACATCTAAAGGCTGTCTTGCAAAATGGCTGACGTTTTGTTATTCTCAGTGGAATTTAAGGCATAATTTAGGTAATACTTTCTTCCTAGTACGCAGGCTGGGCTGGGAGACAGGAACTCCTCTGATAAGGCTGTTCTTAAAGATGGCAGCTGGCTCCACTTGCATGTTGTAGGCGCTGTTTTCAGAGGACTGGTGCCTCATTTAGATGATGTTCTCTGTGATACAAGGAAAATGAACTGTCTGTGTTTTGGTGATTAAAATTTGAAAGAAGAAAATAAAGGCGAGGAGCCTAGGAGGGAGACGGAGCTGCAGGTTTCCGCATGCATGTACACGAGCCAATACAGAGTTAAAGGAGAGAGGAGGAACCATAATGGGAGGGCTGAGGAAGGCGCCATGGAGTTCCAAGGATGTGCGCTTGGGAGCAGAAAGAGCTGCCGTAGTCAAGAACAAAAATTCAGTAAAAACTCATCTTGTGTTGCAAAAAGACCTGAGTGACCGATGTGCTTTTTTGCTGCTTCGGAGCAATTCTAATCATGTGACTGCTGTTTGATGCTGTGGCCGCTGGATGACGTTACTGCAGATAATGAGAGATGTTTGGCTATCCTCTTTCCTTCCATTCATTACCACACTTACAATCCTGCTCAAGTAAAACCATAACTTTCTTTTGTTTCTATTGACAACTCTTACTTAAGGATGATTTTAAAACGTTCCGCAGTTTATATTATCCTAGGTTACCACTATGCATTCTTAAGTTAACTTCATACCATTTTTGTTTGGGTGTACACATGGAATATTTTATAAACCAGGGGGTCAGAAGTCAGTCCCCTTGTGCTGCTTGGAGAAAAAAATGGAAGAAATAAAACCACATTATGTATATTGATAATAACATTCAGAATTATGAATCTGGGGGAGAAAATGTGGCATACTCCTATAACAGAGCTTGCCAGTAAGCATCTTTGAAGCACCAGTATGGTATATCAGCCTGCACTAACCCCATTTTAATAGTGATTGTGATGCACAGACACATTTACATGTTCTGATACTAATCCTCTCAGGTGCTAAAGTATCCCAGAATGTAAATTAGGGCATATCTGCATACAGCAAAGTGGCTAGCATGCTCCAGCTTTGCTACTGTGTGGATTCCTGCTACTAAAACCGTCTCTTAATGCCTTACCCTGTTATTTTTGGGCTGGTTTTCGTTGCTTTTAAAGAGAGGCCAAAAATCTGTCTTCATACCATTTATGTGAATAGATACATAAAATATTCTTTAACCTTTTGGGTTTATATTGTTGAGTCACAATAGATGCATGAGAAACTTTACACTGCAAAACTTAATTATACTTTCATTCAGTGGCCCCTTAACCTTCTTGAACATGTTTTCCAAACTATTGCAAAGTCTGTCTGTGCACTGCATTTATCCAACGTCTAGCATTATGTTCTGTAATTTCTGTTTGGAGTTTTTCCTCTTCTTTAATGATTTCCCTAATAATAAAAATCTGTTAGCAGGGCCTGATACCCCTAATTGTTTCTGTATAATGTGATGAGCAAATATCTTATTTTGTTTCTTCCTTTTTATGATTAACTGCAGTAAGTGTCCTTGGGGCTTTTCCTATCCTTCCCGTCCTTACAGGCCCTTTTATATCCACCTGAGGCTTAATAGAGAAACTTCGGTTTGAAGGAGAAGAGCTTTCTCTGGCAATATAAGAGAAGAATGGCACAAAGCATCGAGTATTTTTTACACATAGGCCAATGATCAGACCAGTGCTGTAAGGGCTAACTGTAGCTTCCAACAGTCCCTGTGATGTGAATGAGATGTGAAAGATTCCTCAAGGCAGAAACTGCCTTTTTCTTACTTTGCCTTTTCCAAGGATGACCACTAATTGCTGCATCACCTACTAACACAGGTTGGAAGTACTTGAATGATGATAATAAAATCCACTTTGTTCATAACTTTGTTATTCTTCTCAATCCCTCTCCTGCTTCCGAAGCTGGCCTCCAAAACTCCCATAGATCCACAGAAAGTAGCTTCTTTCTTCAGGTTTGTTCAAAACGTGCAGGGTGCATCGAGGATACAGTTTCAGTCTGGGACACCACCATGCTGTGGCAGGCTGTCGTGTCGCTTCGTCGGCGCTGTCGGTGACTTCCTAGCTGGCAGCCGCAGCCTTTGGAGCACTGCAAGTGCACAACCAGGGTTAAGTGCCTGGAGCTAGCCAAGCCCTTCAGAAATGTTCCTTAAAGCCAAAAACAAGTTTTAAAAGATGAAAACTGCTCTGAGAGGCCAAGTGTTAAATCTAAGGTGCCCAGCGAGTCCAGGAGTATCCTCAGTTCCTCCTCAGAGAGTGGTGACCTGACTTACTGAAGATACAGGCAGTCCTTTTAGCAGGTCTGAATTATTATAATTTATCAACACTGTTATCCAGTATTGGTATATCCAAAAAGAGTATGAAGGAACAACTTTTAACGCTGTATTTAGAAGACATTTGTGGATTTTGGTTCTCAAAATCCAGTATGAAATTTGTGGATACCAAATGGCTCTACTTTGAAAGAACAAAAAAACCCAAGAAAAAAAACATTGGCAGGACCTGACAAAAGTTAAGATGCAGAAAAGTCAGATGAAATGTAGAAAATCAAAGTAGAAAACTTTCTTTAGTTTTAAATTCAAGGGTTTTTTTCTTAAAAGATGTGGAAAGCAAAGCCATCCACTTGCTTGCATTATTTCTTAATTAGTAAGGTGCAAATGATAAAACGTGGCTAACTGTGGGAATTATGGGTTATATTATTTAATTTTTACTACTTTATAGTTGCGAATTTAGCTTATTGTTTTAGCAGTTTGGACACCAGAGGTAATTTGTTAGGGATTTTAAACACTTTATGCATACTAAGCACTCTCCTTAAAATTGTGAGTATTATTCGGAACAAAAACTGTGCTTTTACATTTTTCCTGTATTTGTAATTTTTCCTTTTGGCTTTTGCTTCAGTTGTGACAAATTTTAAGGAAGTAAAAATACTTTGGAAGGAAAACCAGAGCAGAAGGAGTCTTCTGTGTGTTTTCATTCATCGCAGTTTTGGACAGAGGCAGCTGTGGTCATTGCCTTGAAATTTGACCAGAATGTGTATTATTCCCTTTTCCACAGAACATCTCTTGATATCTTTGATGAGACTTTAAATAATTTGATATGCTTTAGCTTTTTTGGTTCCCTTGGGAAAAATAGAGGAAAGAAGAGATCTACCAGAAAACAAAAGAATTAATGAAGATTAATTTTCAGAATTTTTAGAATACAATCTTTTTATTTTCACTCTACTTTCTTCTAATGGTTACTTAACTTCTGTATATGACAGGCCAGACTCAAATAGTTTTCCAAACTGACTGTTTGCTGAACAACTCTATGTTCCCAACTCCCTGTCTGTTTATTCAATTTGATCATGTCTCCAGCTCCCACAGCCATAAGATCCATATTGTTATACTCCAGTTAATATTTCTTTATTTCTTACAATGAATTCTTTTTTTTTTTTTTTTCTTTTTCCCTTTTTCTGTATGATGGGGTGAGAATTCTTACCTAAAAATGAAGCCCTGACTTACTCTACAAACTTCTATGTTTGGCATATTCTTTGGAAAATTGATCTAGCTGTGATTTTTTCTTCAAGATGAGGTAGGTTCAAGCTCAGTCTCTTCAGCTACTTTATTTCAGGTACCTACTTCAGTATGGAGATCTTGCCTGATCTTGCCATTGAAACTGTTCCGTTGGCACTGTTGTGGCATTTCCGTATGTAGGTCTGATGAAGGCTTAGTGCCCTCAGGTAATACAGTTCGTATTGATCTTCCTTGTTTTCTCATTGACCCGGTACCCACAAATAGGAAGGAAGATTTCTGTATTCACCTCTTCTCTATTTCTTATCTCTTTTCTGAACTGAACAGAAGTTAAAGGTCTTCCTGTCTGTCCTGCATGTTTAGTGTAGGTGTGACTGCAGGTTTGTCTCCTCATGTTCTTTTTTTCCCCACATTGCTGAAGATCTGTAGTATGGTTTAGAGCACCCCGTGCCTACTGATACTTCTCTGACCGCTGTGTGTTTCAAGATCTCATGACAGAATAAATTGAAATGTGAGTTCTTGTGTTGAGTGAGCAGATTACAAGAGCTGGTGCTGTTAGCTCTCACCTGCCATCTGAGACAAATTCCAGCTCTGTGAGTGCTTCTCCTTTCCCGTATTAAGAGGTAAAGTAAAAACTGAGCACTGTGATCACTGTTTTGAATTTGAACTGAACAGAGTAAGGAAAAGATCCTTGCAAGAGTCTTGCCTAGAAGGTAGTAGCTAAGCACCCCAGCTCAGCACAAAAGGGGCATGCTGAGACCCATGTCGCCCTTTCAGATTACTGCTCCAGTCTGCCTCTACGTGCTGCTAATTTCATAATACTCCAGGCAAAATACGACTGCAGGCAGAAGTTTGCAGAGCACTAGAGATCTTTCAAGTGCATTGGGTTGCCACTAGTCTCTAGTTTAACTCTCATTTTTTTTCCACAGACCCTGTTCATTTGTTAGTTCAATGTCTCACTCATTTTCAAAAACGAGTATGTAGGACTAAGTCACGTATTACTTCTTACTAAATTTTCGTCATAGACAGTTTGCGGGGTATAGATGAACTTCTGTTGAAAGATAACGCTACTAAAAATTTGCTTGTGTTTTTGTTGTTTCCTGTGGGCAAAACATTTTTTCGCCTGGTAAGTATCATCATAGATTCTCCACTAAAATTTCCACTTACAGGTTACTGGGTTTGGTGCAGGAAATGTGAGGAGACATGAGTCTCTATTATTGGGACTTCAGATTAAGTTATCATAATCTAATTTTTTCTCTTAAGATCAGTCATTGTAAAATTTAACTTGAAACGTTTCGGAACAGCAGGCAGTATTTAGTGATCAGTAACAGTGAATTGAGAGTGCGACCCTTGCAGCATAAACTAAGTAGTCAGACGTAACAGGGAATGTGATTTTCTTAAATAACAAGATGTGTTCTGACTATAAAACTGGAAGCCAGAAACTTCTAGCTGTTACATTACCTTGCTGAGCAGCTATAAAGTTTAATATGTAATAATGTAAATAAGTAAACTTTAATTTAGGATGCAATTAAGAGTTTGCAGAGATTCGTAGGTCATCCCTTATTAGAATTGTCCCACATAGGTTTTTTAATAGTGAAAGCACTAGCTACTAACCAGGTATCTTGCATAGCTTTGTATTTATACAGAATTTTGAAGCTCAAAATATTACACTACAGCTTTGTTTATTATTCTACCTACTGTCTCAGAGCACTGAGTTGTGCATTATGCGTCAAAACATGTTCTGTTCTTTTGGAGTTCTTAGGAAGGCAATACGATGTAATTCATTATGCCCCAAAGATAAACAGTACCTCTTGACCTTTTCAAGAAAAGTTGCAATATTTTCTTATTCCAGAATGTAATATTGTACCGAGCCGATATCAATGTGATAAGATAAATGTTTCCTTTTCTAATGTAAACCAGAGTGCACTACATTTATATAAAAGTCTTGGGGGATACCCAAAGCCTCCAGATAAAAAGAGGCAGCTTGGCTATTGTACGTCTGCATTTTTGAATTTTCAGTCTCAAAGCACAGAGGGCAAACTGCATCCAGCCTTGAAGATGATGGCCAGGATTTTCAGAAGTGAACAGATTTTTGTGTTGCCCAATTTAGGAGTCTCCTAAAGAATTATCAAGCAAATTAAAAAGTATAGGATTTGTTTACCATTCCCCCCAACCCCCGCAAAAAAAAAAAAAAAAAAAGAAAAAAAGAAAACTAAACCTAAGATTGTAAACACTTTTCCTCTCAGTACTGGGATCTTTTGAGATGTCCTGGCTGAAGCACATGAGTCAGTGCTACACTGTGTATAGCTAACTTTCTTTTTACTATACTAAAAACTATTTCAGGAGGTGAAAGATTAATGAGGAGTATTTTTTCCTCTCATTTCTTTTTCTGCGTTCTCTGCTGTTGCTCAGAGCACAGTTTCCTTTTCATCTCTTGGCTATTCTTTATTTAACCGTTACATTTCACAAGGCATGTTCCTGATTGATGAAGTTGGTTCTATGCAAATGTGGTCACCACTGTGGAGTGGGGCTCTGCCACCCGCTTCGTTTCCCTTCTGCCTGCAAGGCGATGTCCAGCTCCAAAGGAAAAAGTGCATTTTGCTTGATAGACTTTGCCCAAGTGTTAATGCCAAGTCCTAGTCTCTTCTTCCCTGGCAAATCTCCCTCCCAATGGACTCATTTACCTTAATATGTTAACGGGTTTTGTATGCAGGTCAGTACGCTGCTTTATATGTGGCATGTAAAAAACCTCTGTTACTCATGTATATTCTATTCACAGGAAAGCGTGGCTTTAACTGCAGCTACTATTACATGTAAAATAACATAGTATATTTTAAAATCAGTTCATTATTAAAAAGGATTTACTTCTGCTGTTACTGCATTTGGAACATCATAGATATTCTGAACAGTAACGACTGTAAGCAAAATAATACTGTTACATTATAAAGGAGTAACATCTTTCAGCCCCTTTGGGTTAAAAGTAGGACTGTTTTAAACATACCAATCGCAGCATATAAATTAGATTCAACAGGGATTAAAATACAGGAGAAAATGATAGTAAAGAACAGGAGTAAGAAGAAGTGAAATACCATTAAATCAGTCTGTTTTACGTACATATCTTGTTAACGCCATTTAGTTCTGGACTTTTTTTTTGTTAATTTTTTAATTTATTTAAGCTTAAGCAAGAATCTTAAAATCTAGGGACAACATTTGGAAACAGGAAAGATTAAGGTCTATATTAGGAAGCTAACTGAAAAGAACAAGTTTTGAGGGGAGATTTTAAGATCTTGAGTGAAGCAAAAACATGAGGGAAGATGAGCCTGGCAATGTAGGTCAATGTAAGGAAACCCTTGGAGTCATCCAGGGAAGATGATGACCATAAGCAGGAAAGGAAAGCTGACACATTAGGAAAAAAAAAAAAGAAGATGAGGTTCTTTAGGGGTCAAGTTGACTAGGACTTTGAGAATAAAGAATTTGAATTTCATGTGAAAAGAAATCATGTGTTCACCAGGGAACTAAGCAGAATGTATGAATTAGACATTCTTTATACTGAAAAAGAAATAATTGTAAGCTAATGAGTTTTGGAGGCAAAGAAGTTAGATTTTGTGTTAGCAGATGTGCAGTTGTGCATCTTATTTAGATACAGTTCTCTCTTCAGCCCCCACATTTGTGACAGTTGGACGTATCTGCAGTAACGACAGTCCAAAATTTTCTTCCAGCTTAAAGAAAATTTCTAGAAAATATACTTTATGTGTGTGTATATATATATAAGTTTATGCAGTCTCTATCCCATAGTAAAGGAGAGGAGCATGCTAAGGGAGAAACAGTATAAATGACCTGGCAGAGTGTTTACCACTCAGTCTGTAGCTTATCTGCTCGCTCATCATTGGGGATAGTTAAATGATCTATATCAAATTCGTTCTACAGCTGTCAGTACCTGCAAGCATATAAACAGATAGGTAAGATTTCTAGGAGGCAGATGCCCGCATTGCTAAAAGGACTGCTGTAATTGGCATAATCAGTACAAGAAATGGAGAGGGAATGAGCATGGAAATAGAATTACTATTCTACCCCTTGAAAGAAGGCAGTAACGGGCTACATTCATTTAGTTACTCCTGCAGCTGACTATGCTGAACTTCCCCTGAATATAGAAAAAGGGCATTTTAATCTCCAAAAGCATCCATCTGGCATCTTCCATTAACATTAAACACACACGAAAAAAAAAAAAAGGGGGGGGGGGGGGGGTGGTGTAGTTGTTGTCCAGAAACATTTGTATGTGGCTTGAGGATCCTACAAAAATTTTAACCACTGGTGGAAGGTGCCCCATTCAGGTTCATCGTCTCTGCACATCCCATTCTTGTGACTTGTGGCAGAATGGAGTTTGTCTGTGCCTTGAATTTCACTGTCACCTTGTGTTTCTTCCTTACTAGACTGAAGTGATTTAGATCTGTTTGAAATCTGTATACGGTTGGATATTGCTTGAAATGAACTGCAGCGTGAGTAGACATGAGAGACTGACAGTTGAACACATACAGTAATCAGCAAGGGCAGGATTTAATTGCAGCTAATTTGTACTGGTTGAACACCTCTCTGTATAAAAAATATTTTATACTCAATTATATTTATAATGTTTTGGACAATCAACATATGGTAAAACTTAACAGTATAACCATTTAATCTAACACAGATTTGACCTGTCCCTTCTTTCTTTGCTTGTCAGAAGCTTTTGTGCCTTTCTATATGGAAAACAATTTAAGACATGCAAGCCTGCATGCAGGACCAGATCTCTTCCTATCTTTGGTCCTACTAATTATTTGATTTTGAGTATGCATTAAAGGCCACCATGTGAAATGTTGAATTCCCTCTGTTCCCAAAACCTTATTTTTAGCTGAGAAATTCAGGAAACTTGCTGAAGCTGTATTACAGTGTGGGTGAATACATATGGCTTGTGACAGGTTAGATACAACACAATAATTTATGACTGTGTGAATGTACATTGCTGAATCCCCTTCTTTGTTCTCAAGTATAAATGCCCTTCTCCTTATCATTCATTTTCAGTTTTTGTAAAACTATATTGTTGAAGCTTTAGCTGTAATTATTTCATCGTCTTGTAACACCTAGGAAAAAACCAAACCAAACCAAACCCAGAATTCTGCTATGCCAGAAATAGTATGGGTGAATATATTTGCAAAACTTAAAAAATATGTTCTAGAACAGAGATTACTTCTCAATAAAGAGTTGCAACAGAGGCTTTCGATTCTCCAAAATGCAGAAAAGTTAAGAAAAGTTTTTCTGAAAAAAATTAAATTCTGGAAGGCAAGAGCTGACGTTGGTACTGCTTGCCCTTGGCAAAATTTCAGAAATTGCTGCTTCTAATACTGATATCGATTTGTAGAGGTGAAAATTCCTGCAGCCATTGCTCTTAGGGTTTTCTGGAACTTTAGCTTTGTTGCAAAATGTCTACTTTGGAATACTGTTAATTCACAATTTAAATCAATTTAAATGGTGCTCATGAAGTATCTTGTCTTGCAAGATGATGTAAAAGCTTGAGTGCATTCCATGTGTCCAAATTTCAAGGAATGGTGCCTATTAGGTCAGTGAAAGTGCTCGCTTTGTAGTTACGGAGTCTGCCAATGCTTGTTATAATGGAGGGAGTATCTGTACTACTTCAACTGTGTCAGACTAGTCAAAGGAACACTTGCCTTGAAGATTAAGGAAGTCAGCTTAAGTAAAATTAATTTATTTTCCTTAGTAGTGTAATCATCTCTAGTCACTAGAATATGTATTCTCAACGATACTGTGCTGCCTGATTGTTGTACTCTGATTACTATATGAGTCTTCTTTAATGCCTTCTAGTCAGGAAGAAATTTAATCTTTCTTCAACATAACTTCCATTGCTTTTATTTTGGTGCTATTCAATTGTGATTCTCTTTACACTTGTAAAAATTTTTTTAAAATTCTCTTTATTTTATAGTGTTAGTCCATGTACTCTTTCTGTGATTCACATTTTCTCTGTGTCTTTTTAGCAATGAAGAAATAATTCAGCTATTCTTTGTAAAGGCACAAGGCCTTTAGCCACAATCTTCCCAAATTTTGATGCGGAAAAATATCAGGGACTGTTAAATTATTTTTTAACGAAATTTCTAGGCCTTTTCATTTTCACAGTATCCTTCAAATTAAAATTTTTTTAAAAAAATAATAACTCAGAAAAAATCCTTAGTTCTTGGCCTTTTTACTCTGTTCACTTGTCTCTGTGCAAATCACGGTGCAAAGCCAGCGGTGACACCTCAAAGCCTTTGCAGTGCTCCCTACCCTCTGGTTGCCAGAGTCCAAGCCAAGTTTGCTGAGAGCCCGCTTGCTCCTTTACCAGAGCAGCGAGTTCAGTGCCAGCATTGAGAGCTGGAGCACTCTTGGAGCTGGTGACTAACCTGAGCTCTGAAAATTACTTTCTCTGCAGACTTTGTCAAATTACATAACTCTGAATTCTCAGTCTTAAGTGCCTAAACATGAAGATGAAAAATACCATCAACCTTATTAGAATTTACAGAAATGATAATATGGTACTATTTTTGTGGATTTGATTGACGGGAACTCTGGAAACAGATGCTTTGCAGTCAAATCTGTTTTTCTCCCCTTGCTTCTTTGATTAAAAAAAAAAAAAGAAGGGCTTTTCATAAAACAGCGGCTGTTGTCAGAATTTTGACTTCAGAAGTAAAACTCACCCCAGATGCATAAGGTGTCCGTATAGAACTGGTACTTAAAACTCGTCAGCAGACACACCACGGGATCTTGTTGGAGGTTCCTGCTGCAACAGTTTGGAATGAAATGAACCTCCTTCCCCACCCACCCTCCCCTGCCCCCCGAAGGAGTGTTTATTGCTGTTGTTTCTGACAATGATTTGATTTTCCAACCTGCTGAGCTATGAAATCAGGGTCCTTTGAAACTCTCCCAAGCCATCCCCAAATCTCATCCTGGCTGCTTCAGCTGAGAGAGGCTCTAAAACAATGTATGGCTCAATTGTTTTGAGCGCATAGGCATGATCCGCACTAGTAAATTGAACGTACAGTTCCTGGATGCTAAACTGGGCAGCTGACACAGAGTGAAACACGCCTGAGCTAATAAGCATTTAAGTCCCTCAAATTGGGATGACTGCATCCAATTCCCTAGTGAGACTGGTCCTTGGAAAAGTCTGACTGCAGAGCTCTGCTTGGGCATTGCTGGGGAGAGTACAGGTCAGCACAGGTCAAAAAGCGTGCCAGGAGCTGCGCTCATGGCTTGCCGGTGTGGAAAATCACATTCTCAGGCGGTCTTCAGTTTATCAGTGTAGATGAAGCCTGAGAGGGTTGGTAAAAGTGATATTGTCGTACCCTTCTCAGTAGTACAGTCCCTGTATTATTTTGTAACTATAAACATGAAAGTGCTTGTAGCGTTCATGTCTTCGTGATATTAATGAACCTGGGGACTGCTGGAGAAGAGGGTGAGAACCTCTGACATTCATCTAAAACCAAAGACTCTTTCACCTGCTGGCCACAGCTCTGCCTTCAGGTAGCAACATAAGCCTTATGCCGTAAACTGTGCTCTAGAAAGTATTTCAAAGCCATCCCAAAGTCCTGACATAAAATGGTTTCTTTCCCATTTTTTTTCTTCGGTCCACTGTCCTATGGCACAAGAAGAGCCCTGGGAATTGCACTGGACTAATAGATATCATCCAGAAGGCTTTCTCGTGAAAGGCAAGGCCTTTTGACTAAAAATGCTGTAATATTGTGATGTCTGTCATATTTTTTTTCCCCAAATCTCAGAGCTGGAATTATCTACATTTTGCCCTGCAAAACAAAAAATCCATCTCTAATAGGTAGAACAAAACTTTTAAAATAACAGCTAAGGTAAAATTTACTATACATTGTAACACTATGATAGTATGAAAATATCTAGTCAGGAATAGATCCACGTTTTATGTGATACTTGCAAGTCATTGTATGAAGAAGTGATAATCTAGGAGGAAAACATAGATGAGCATTCACAGATAAGATGCACTGCCTCCTGCCTAGTCAGTTAAAATAAAAGGCAATATTAGAAGCAGTAAAGTAGTATCAGATCATCGCACACCTATGGTTAAAAAAAAGAAAGGGCTTCATAAGTTTACTGGTTTTTTGTAGTCCCATGTCTACCTACTGATGTTTGTAAAATGAGCACTGTGTGTTGAAAGCAGCACGTAAAATGATGATGAACTTAGAACTAGAACTTAATTATTCTTGCATTACATGGCACCATAAATAGATTGGTATACTAAAAATATTGCCAGTATCATACCTAGATGAAGTACACTTGTATGACATAAAAGATTCTGCTCTGTAGCTTATACAGTTCCTAAATTTTGAAAGCCCTCTATCTGTCCTTGAAAGCCTTGCTTCCCTTTTCAGTCTCTGAACCTATGGTTACATGGGAGTATTCGAGGACTAGGAACTGTTGTTAACAAAATATTTCATAAAATACTGAAATGAAACCGGAGGACAAAATGCAGTATTTATTGAAAAAGTTGGCAATCCATATGTAAGTTTAATTACCAGTAGATTGTAGAAGGTGAAAGACTGCAGCAAGTTTGAAAGTTCTGCTGGTCATTGGTCAGAGGAAAGTCTATCGTGTTGTAAAACTACCTGGAAGTGATACGGCAAGAAAGTCTTGGCTGAAAAAGAGGTTAAGGTTTGAGGGGATGAGTGTAAGTATCCAGGTTATTTAGATAATTTTTGGTTTGTATTTTTCAGAAAAGAAACTGTAACATTTCTAACTAGGGCATGTGTGTGCAAAGGCTGCAGAAGCGTAGTGTTTCTTTAATCCGTACAATGCTGTCTCACACCTTGATGGTACCTCTGTGGATTTATTTAAATAATTCACAACGCCAATTTGATTAACAGTCTGCCATTTTCAAAACTGACTGTAAAAATACTGCAAAAAAACCTGCATGAGAAATTTCCTGCATGGATAGATACTGGTTTTGGTTTAAGAATGATTTTTAGATGAAGTGTGAGACTGGGCTCTTCTATGACTTTTTTCCCCACCACGTACAGCAGCGATGCTGTGAGGGCTGGTGAAAGCCGGCCCTTCCCCTGCTGGAGTCTGCTCTCCTGGGCGGGGGCAGGTTGCACAGGCAGAGCAGGGGCCGAGGAAGCATCTCAGTGATACGTTTTTACACATAAGTACGCAAGCGCGACATGCGTATTTATTTTTAATGAATTAGTACAAAGTGTGCCGTGAGGGAAATAAACCCCGTAGCTGCTCTTCTTTCATAGACACCTCGGAGACAATGAGGGCGAAGGTATTTCAGGGAAGGGAGGGTGATGGTGATGACTTGATGCCTCACGTAAAGCAATCTCTGGAAGAAATCCAGAATTTTTGAGAGAAGTCACAAAGGTAGAGCAATTGTTGCAGATTGATGAGGTTTAAAATGTTACAAGAAGAAAAAAGGAGGTATTCTAGAAAGGAGAATCTGGAAAATACTTCAAGGACATGAAATCTGAACTACATGCGATGTGTAAAGAGAGTGTCTTTAGAGGAGAAGACTAGTAACTGAGTTTTGACTGTATCAAGTTGATGACAAGGCATGATAGAGAACTGATAAAATACAAGCTGAAAGTCAGGGTTTGATTTGTATAAAGTAAGAGTAGTTAGAAGGATAAAAGGAGTAAAATTTATATCTAAACTTCATTGCCAGCCTATTTTGATCATGTGCCTAGGTTGCCAGTGCTTCTTTTTATGTGCCTGCTAGTGATAGTGATTATGCAATGTATGCTACATGGTTCAGAGGAAATGTGTACAGTCTGATGCCAGAAGAGACTTTAACTGATGTGGCGTATTACATATGTTTGGCACTAACATAACTGGGTGTGTCTGCTTTTACAAATGCATCTAAAGATGATCATGCCTTTAAGCGTATTTGTTACTATAATTCCTTGATTAGCTTGCTGTTGAGGAAGATTACTGTAGATGCCAAGGCAATATAATAAGGATCATTTTTTCCTGGGCAAACTCGAAGGAGTGTGATCGGAACATCTGCCTTTTAATTCAAATGCCTAACCTGTTGCATTGCTCATGTATACTACTTGGGAATTCCTTGTGCAGTTGCTATCATTTCTCCAGCACCTAAACACCCTGGGAATTGCAAAATGTCTCACTATTCCTCTTCTGCAAAACATTTTTACTAGCTTCAGGTCTTTTCTTTTTCATCCCTGCAAGTTTCTAATCATAAAGAATATACTCCCTACCAGGTCTCCTCACAAGGGCTGAAACTAGGATGAGGAGCCTGAGGACATTTGCCTGTCTGTCTTCACTTGCATTTTAAGCTTAAAATTAAAGCTCTTTGTCATTTTCACTTTTTTTATAATCTTCACTCTTAAAAGTCCCCAAAGTGGAGAATTCTTTCTCAGTAGCTCTGTCTACACGGACTGCTAAGGCTACCCTTCAAAACATACAACTCATTTGCCAGCTACAGCAATAACCTGAAGATTGGGATTCTTCAGAGACAGAGGTCTGCGTGTTGGATCATGCCTGCTAGATCATCACAAAATGCACCAGAAGAGTTAAAACGTAGAAAAGCAGCCTGAGAGGAAAGCTGCAATTGTAGTAATTCAGGCAGGCCAGAGTAGACCTCCAGTGCAGATAGTTCTTTCAGAGAGATGCAGCACGAACCAGTGCTACTTTTGTTGGGTTCCTTCAAGAAAAAGCATTTCCTTCAAGAAAAAAGGTATTTAGTGTTATGGCTGTGAATGCATGTGTTACTTTGCACATCTGTACATATAAATTAATTTGTGATCATGGTACAGAGGTTGCTCCAGAGCCTCACAGTCCACACTTAGTAGCAGGTTTTAATGCTTCAGAATTATTCCAAGGAGTTTAGATCAGGCCTTGTATTATCAGCACACTTAGAACTGTTGCCAAATGCCACCAATGATAAGTCTAGTGTCTAGAAAATGGGCTGTTTATTTGCATAATTTACTTCTGATCTCATATCCGTGTTTTTACTGGTTTTTTTCTTTTTTTAAACTCCAGACAGGACAGCACTTCTCTCTCCAAAAGAAGGTTTATCAATAACCTTGAAAAAATACAAATAAAATGGCTATTATTGTATCATCTGTTTACATTCATGTTTGTTGTTTCTTCCCCTAATTATTCTTGTACTGAAAGTGTACCGGGTGCTCTTTATGCCGACTAAAGTTTTAAGAAGCATTACAAAAATATCTGTAAGAAAAAAAGTAACGGACTCAGTAGGATTTCAGTTGAGCTGATTTAGCTTTAGCAATAAAGACTGATTTTTTTTAAGTGGCTTAGACCATGTAGTGACTTTTGATCAAATTATTTCATTAAGAACATGACTGAAATCAGGTTATCAAAGATACTTTGTGAGTTTTGTTATTGTAGCTTTAGGTTTAAACTCACAATAAATTATAATAATGAGTCAATTTGCTTTTGCGGGGGTTTTTTGTTTGTTTGTTTGGGTTTTTTTTTGTGGAGATGTGTGACTTAAGTTGATCAAGCTGTGCTTCAAACGCTCATTCTTGCCTTGTTTTTCTCTCCTCTCCCCAGCAGTCCACTTCAGCCAGGCCTCTATTGTTTATAGTAAGAATTGTAATACCAAGAAAATCTTGTTTCCTGCTACCGTTGTGCCCATACTTGGTGGTGAGGACACAAGAATCCTGCCCAGATGGCTCTGACTGCAATTAGGGCACAGCGCGCTTAATTCTAAGCCATCTCCTGTTCTGTATAAACTATTTCTCTGTTCAGTCCAAAGTTTCAAGGATAGTCTCATAAACACAAACGTGGTCATGTAAGGTTGGAAAATTCCAAAGAGCAAGTCTGTATGCGCAGCTCTTACTGATCCTCTGCTCTTAACTCACCATAGAAACAAACCATGCTGAAGCTTCATGATACTCAGTTTATGAGAACATGGTGTTATTTGAAATGTAGCAAGGTGTTAGGCATCACAGTAATCCGAACTTGGCATGCTTTCACAGGAACCACACAATCAAATAAAATAGGGCTGGAAGACGCTTGTAAAGGTCTTCTGTGTCCCAGAGCAGAATCACTGCTCTTAACTGTTCCTGAAGATGCTTCTTAAACAGGTCCAGTGACAAGGATTTTGCAGTCTCTGCACAATTTATTGTACTCCTCCACTATCCCTACCATTGGAAAGTTTCTTCTTAAATTTAATTAAATCTCCCTGGATTCAGTTTAAGGCCATTCTTGCTTGCCCTACCCATGGAATACAATTAATTCGTTCTGTGCAGAAACTTGCTGAAGACTGCTATTGCTTTAGGGTTTTTTCTTCTGTTTTTATGATCAGACTTCTGCTATCCCATAGGTTGGATTTTCTCATCGTGATCATTATTACTGCTTTTCTCTGGTCACTGGTCAAATGGTCCACCTCTTTGAAACATTGTGCCCCAAGCTGGGTACAGTTACGCTATTTGAGTCTTCAGAAAGTTGAATAAAGTGGAAGAAATACCAGTTTTGTATATGACACCTATTTTTATGTCCCAGTTTGCCTATATCGTAATAACATGACAGTATTGATTTATGTCTTTCATACGTGTTTTTCATCATAGAGATATATATATAAAATGTGAGGTTTCTTTAAATTATGTCCTTGTAAGAACTGAATGTCACTGATTAGATCTATTAAAAATATTTTAAAAGAAACTTTAAATTTATAATATCTAATGTGAAACCCAGCCATGAACTTTGTTCTTCTCCACTGATTATCAATTGGATATTTCAGTAATGGTTGTTGTGCCTTCCTCCCATACAGAAAAAGCCTGATATGACCATCTTGATAATATTTCCTTTTGTAGTTGCAATCTCACTCATGTCTCTGGATATGGATTTGTAAGGGCAGTGGCAAATCAAATCAGGCCCTTTCAATCAGTAACTCTTCAATAAATACGTAATTCCTCACATTTTGATTGGCTGAGAGAGTTTGATTCATATAATTACTGTAACTTTATTTGTAATTATTTTGGTACCAGGTAGATCCATATTGTTTGACAGATAGCTTTGTTTTCTAGCTTACAGGGTATCGGGATGCGGAATCTGTGCTTACGATCCTTTGTGTCAGCACTCCTTTACCAGTCACTGTGCAGAATGTTATTTAACTGAAAATAAATTGTAAAGATAGAGGTATTTATTTCTGCTTTCTAAATGGCTAAGGCTATTCTAGGGTAAATACTGTTTTGGCATTTGTTCTTCACATGTTATTTGACCTCTCTGTATTACTTAACAAAACTAATCAGTCCTCACATCTGTCCTCTCAAATTTTAGGTTCCATTCTAGGAGGAATCTTGCTGTTGGCCAGAACAAAATGTTTGATGCATGTTTCCTTTTGTTTTCTATCTGCCTCACCTTTTGGTTTAGTTTATATCCTAATGGTGATTTCTGTTAATCATTCGCTTAATTATGTCTGTGCTGATTTCATTGTCTTTAATTTCTAAACTTCCATTTCAGATTCCTATCAGTTAAAACTGCTGCCTTCTAACAGCCTAACGTTATAATGCTTCCCTTGATACTCTGTTTCTTTCTCCTCCCACATTTGCTCTGCATTTTGATTTTAGTACAAATGGGACCACTCTTGCTTTAATTTGCATCAGTTCCTTTCCTATTTATAAATTGTCAAACCATCTATTATTCTACCTAAGCCAACACTACTTTGTTTCAGACTGCTTTAATTGAAAGTAGGCTTCACAGCCAATAAGTGAATGTCTACAATGGACAGACTTCAAAGAAGGTCTTCTTTTTAACCAAGTCCTTTCAAATCAAGGATACATACACATTTGTACCATATATACATAATATTATATAAACGTATAATAATTTTAAGGATCTTTTTTATTTCTGGATCCACACATGGGATAGCTGTATTGATTGTTCTTCTTTTCCCTGCACGCTTAAACAGCTTTTACGTATCTGCTAGCTGATTTTCATATGAAATAGTTCATACCAGTTTTCATGTGGAAAACTGGTGCATGCTGCTAGTGCCACATTCTGTTCATGTAAAACCAAGAGATCAGCTCTTCCATTTAGCTATTACATGTGCCAGTTTTCTAAAAATAACGCCACATGGAAGAAAATAGCAGTGGCAGGACATTTGTGAGCTTCTGGTGTTGGTGTTTGATGTGTGCACTGGTTTTGTTTTCATTTCGTTAATTCAATTAGTCACTGCATAATGTAAGTAGTAGGAATGAAGCAGGGTAGATTGCCTGCTCCTGTGTTTACCAAAGGAAAGTTAAGTTCAGGCATGTGGGGTGAAAGAAAGGAGATTGGATTGTCAGGTTGGAGCAGAAGTTTGGAGCTGTGGGCCCCCATCTCTCCTAACCCTTGACATCCGTATTCTTCAGGCGGTCCAAGCTTTAGAGACGGCATTTGGGTTTGCTGTCATGGACCACGTTATGCGTGGTCTGACCTGTAGCCCTAATGACCAGCGTAGATTGATGTCTACAGGGAAGAGCCCCGCTAGTGCCACCAGGAGTCGAAGCCAGCCACTGTTACGGGTGTTTTGTCTCTCTTGGTCAGCCAAATAATGGGCAGGAAAAATGAAACAGTTGTTTTCGAAACAGTGTTTAGTATCTATTAAATTGGGTTATATAAGGAGAAGCTAAACTTGCTTTATAAAATGAAATATGTTAGCTGCTAAGTTATTAGTGCCCTGTATTTATTTAGCATCCTTCACATGGGGAAAAAGTAAGACACTAAACAACAAAAAAAAAAAAATTGCCAAAACAATTAGAGTGAAAAAAATCTGGTAATTAACTATTATTTTTCACAAAACTAGTCTAATTACGAATCAGTCATGGTAAAATGAAAGGTCAATAACTACAGATGCATAATTTCTCTCTGATAGATTGCTGTTTGAAAATAGGTTTATGACAATTATGTGATTAATTTCCTTTTATTAAACAGCATTATGAGACTTCATGTTGCATTCATCAGTTTATTACTGTTACTTTTTCTCTTCAGTTGCAAATTAATCCTGGATAACATCAGGGCAGAACAGAAGTTCAGGTAGATTGAGGATCTCTTCTTCTGGTGTTGTTTGTATTGCAGTGAAGACCACAAATCTGAATCAAAATCAGAGCCTCAGTATGCTGAAACTGGCAGTGTCATCCTAAAAAAACAACACAAAAAACCACCCCAAAGCCAACCGACTGAAAAAAAAAACAAAAACAAAACCCAAGACACAACAGGGTGCTTTTAATCAAAGGAAATGAGGGTGAGATCCAGTGAAATTCTTACATTTCCAAGGTGAGGTACATGAGAAATGTAAGTATACAAGTTAAACTGTGATCCAGAGCGGCTTTCCCCACTTGCCACCTAACCCTCAAAGCGCTCTGCCTTTTTATCTTGAAATTCCCCAGACACAAAGAGTTGCTGTCCTGGCCAAACACAGAATTTCCCCAGCCTTGGAAAAGCTGAGCAGCCTGGGGATCCAGGAACCAGGCATTCATTTGCACGAATTCCTGTAGTGTCAATGCATAAATGTTTTCAAGCATATTCAGTGTTCGCTTAATCACACCCTGTAGGGTCGGGCTCAGTACAGCGCTCAGGGGCCACCACCACCTTCTGGGGAAACAGTTGAAGAAAGTCAGTTGTATTCTGTCTTCCCATGCAGCAGCCTGCTGGTGGGAGTACTTGGGATGGTAATAGAACGTCCAAGGCGATTGCCCCTTCTTCTTGTGCATAATTTAGTTTCAAACATGTTAGTCTTTTGCAGGTTTGTGTTCGATACTAGGCAAGGCTGCAGGGCACCCTGCAGTTCAGCTGCTGCAATGGCACACACTGCACATCAGGGCTGTCTGCAGCTGCTAATCTAGATGCAGGTGACAGACAAATCCTTTTTGTTTGACTATTTGCATACTTTGATGTTGGGTTAATTGAAATCCTTCTCAGTGACCATCTAGATTTCTTAGATAATCTTTTCCTTGAGGTGGGTGCCAACAGCCTTAGCTATCATCTGGTGCTTCATTTCTCCTTTTGTAGGAAAACACTGTAAAAATTGTTCAGTCTACCGCTCCTGGGTGAAATCAGGCTGGTTATGTGGCTTGGATTTTAGTTACGTCCAGGATTTCCTTGACTTCTTGGTCTCTCCAGTGTGGCACATTTGTCCCCAGCCGACAGGTTTTATCTTCTTTGCGTAGCTTAGAGAAAACCTGTTGTTCACTAAGGAAAATGAGCTTGTCTCAGGGCGCATGGGAGTTTGCTTTTCCTGTCAAGTCTCCTGGAGAGACTGCTGTTGGAAAGGAGTTGGATCATCTTAAATTCAAGATTCTTTGAATAGCGCTAAATGCTTTGCTGCTCCATTTGGAAAGATTATAAGCTGCCGTGCTGACTGGCTGTGATATTCATTAGAGAACTTTCTGGGAAAATACAGTCAGCGAGAGACAAAGGTTTAGCGGTATCATTTGAGTGCTATTAGGGAGCGTTGAGCAGCGTTGTCTTTCTGTCACCATGTTTCAAGGATCTCGTACAACTGTGGATAATTCTGGGCTTCTTGTTCAGAGCCAGCTGGAGAATGGGCCCGCAGCAGGGTGTAAGGGGGCAGAGGTTCTCCTGAAGTGGTTTTTATAATAAATGTAGCTGTGGAGTCATTTGGCTAACTTGTTATTCAACCAGTGCAGAGCAGTCTTTGGCCTTAAATCCAGCTTAGCATGTTGATATGTTTCTGTTGCATAGTGCTACCAGCGAGATGACTCTTGTTTGACATATTCAGCCATTTGGAAACTTATTTTATGTTCAGAAACTTATTTTACGTTCAGCAGGAATGTTAGAGTATGCAGTCATTGGAAGAAATAAAATAGGGATTTGGAGTTAGAAAAAGGAAAGAATCTGGTTGTCTTCTGGCAAGTTTTTTGGTTCTGGTTATCTGCAAAGTATACACCTCTTGTCAGTATAAATAGGGAGTGCCTGTATAAACATTCTTGTTTCGCCTGTTCCACATAATAGTTTCTTGTATCATATTTCTTTTGACCTCGCTATCTGAAACCAATTACAGGAGATCCATTTGGGCTGCATCTATTTTCATAAGAAGCCCAGGCAGCAGTGTTTTTCTCAGAGATGAATATCAACATCAAATATGCTTCTGAGTGCTTTGTTATTTATGTTTCAGAGAGATTTTGTAGCCTTCAGCTCTCAAGAATGTGTCACGCTGTGCTGTTTATACATTGATGATATTAATGGGCGTAGATGTCATTTTTCATTTTAACGTCTCAAATGCAACAGGCTGATAGGTTAAACATTCCTGGTTTTAAAGGAAAGATAGGAGTGACATCTGTTTCCTAAAAATATACATATATTTACTTTTTAAAAACCAAAGTAATAAGTTTACCATCTTTTAGTGACAGCTTTCACTTTATTAAAAAGGTAAAACTTTAAAAATTATTTTAAGGCACGCTGAAATTAAATACAAGGGTTTGGAATACAAAATTAAAGCAAGTTGTATCTCATAGTATTATCACCAACAAATCGCAAAATCTACCGCAATTTATCAACTTTAATAGGGTGAGTTATATGCAATTAATTTCATTTTTGTTCTGCTTACGTTTTAGCTATGCCAAAGCTGCACAGTAAATATTAAGAAGTAGTGTTCCCAATAAATATTTTACTAGAAGACACAGTGAGTTCTGGAAACCATATGCCCAAATTTCCTGCTTATACAGCCATTACTTAAAGCATTGTAATGATTTGCATTTGCATTATTAAAATAATTTCTAATCCCCAGTTCTTTTTATTGTTTTTGTCTACATTGACTTTTCTGTATAGTTTTACTAATTTAGATAACTTAATTAAGGAAAAGCGCTTACTAAATTTGAAACAAATGTGATTGGAAACTAGATACGATTTTGACTGCCTTAGAATCCATTCTTGCTGCTGTTGACTTGAGGTAGGACTCAACATAGTTTTGATCTGCCAGATTTTTAAACGTCTGTTAGTTTGTCTTCATTGAACTGTTTTTAGACCACGAGTTATGACCAAATTAGTTCACAGACATTTATAAATTATATGTGGGATGGGTGTTTACTTGAAGTGTACATGTTAAACTGTGTATTTTGAAAGACACTTTCAAGTTGTCAATTTGTTTTGCAAAGATTTAATAGCAGCAAATGAATTGGTAGAACTGAATGTTTCATAGTCTCATAATCTTCACTTATGAATAATGTCAGTAATAATCCTTTGAAATTAACAGGGTGTGTCTGGGAGGTTGTTTACTGAGTAGCAAAATCTGAAGTTAAGCAGCACACTGAGAGGAAAAAGTACCATATGACAACTGCTATAAGAACAAAGGCTGACAGTGATTTCTCCTTATGAGTTTTAAATCATCTCTGATCTCTTGAAATTGTTTTCTGTTCTTCTTCTATCTCCTGTGTTTACAATAATCTAAACTGCCACAATAAGATCACTGAAGTATTCAGGTAGTCATCATTTATAAGACATTCTGTATTAAAAGATAAGCCTTTACTCCTTTAAAGATATCCCAACCAGCACATATGAATCAAAATAGTTTAAGTAGTAGAGCCTTTTATGCAAACATATCCTGTTGTGCTGCCTTGCTTTTTCATAAAGTGTGATGCTTTTTGTAGTTAGCGGTAGGAAGTCATGCTTTCTTAGGCTGATGCCACGGGAGTACGCTAGCCACGATTTGAAATTACACTGCCTAGCTTAAATCTAAGCTGCAGCATGCTGTAATTCTCTAATTTTCAAGTACTGTAAATGTACAGCTTTACCAGATGCTTGCTCGCTTGTTTTATTGTATTGACGTGAAATGACTTTGCAGCTAAGGAAGATTAGGACACTGAAACAACTTGCCAAGTGTTCCAGTTATTTGCAAGTATACATCAGCATTATATCATTACAATTTCTTTTTCCGACAAAGGCCGTGTAATGCATTTTCTGCGACCGCCACAAATAAAAAATAATTATCTTTATGTTTTTTCCCGTTTTCTGTAACTCCAGATCTCTTCTCTGGTTCGTGTAGCAGTATCACCCCGAGTGGCGAGGTCGGTTTCCCTGTACAGTCTCCCATGAGTTCAGGAGTGCAGCAGTTCTCTCGCTTCCATTCAAGTTTCCTTTTCGGAGAGGTCTAAAGATTGGGAAGGATTATGAATTCGCCATAGATCTTCTGTTTAAGCGGTTAATGCACGTTTTGTGCTTAAACCACTGCAAGATGTGGGACCAAATCCTGGTGCCCCTGAAATCAACAGATATATTTATCTCTGATCTCAGACAGAGCAGGATTGTCCTTTAGGATCTGCTGAAGAACTGTGAGTGCAGAAGAGATTATGCTATTCACATAGGAAACGGGGCATCCAGTGGTTCCTTGGTAACAAAATATTTCAAGTGCAGTTCGAAATATGTTAACTTCTATTTATTTTTGGCGGAGAGAAGCTAGTTCTGTGCGTCTCGTTGCTTAGGTTCGGAGGAATGTATAGTCTTTGTAAAGCTGACCTGTAATTACTTGAGAATTTGATGAAACAATACGGGGATTGTTGTGGGAATGTCTCCAAATGTTAAAAGTCTGCTCTGCAAACTTTGTACCAGAGCCTTCTATGGGGAGACGAATCGATGTTGTTAGGAGATGGTGCTAGTGCATTCAGTTTGTTTACTTTGGTTTTCTATGTCTGCCTGCCTTCTCAGAAAACTTGCTTGGAGCCAGACTGTAGCAGCCCTCTCTCTGTCTTTTCATAATTGATCAGGGGATGACTGCCTTCCCTGAGGGTTAAGACGTGGCAACTTTTTCTGTTTGCTCAGCATCTCAATGCAGTAGTTCAAACATTGTTCACACCAGCTGGCAGTGTAATGCCATATGCACATCTTGTCAAAGCAACTGTTGTCATGGATACTAGAAACTATCTTAAAAACCAGCTCATTTGAGTCTAATCAAAATTGTACCTTTCTTTATCAGTTGAGAATCTTTATTATTTTAGGGAACATTGATCAAATGGCATTTATTGCAGTATATTCCATCTACAGTATGTTTTAATAACGTAGATAGTAGCGTGATGTATTTTAAAGCTGTAACTGCTATTTACTGGGCTGATTTTTTAAGGGGGGGGGCGGGAAGAGTTCTCCAGGTAGTTTCAGTGGAAATGTTTGGAATTGTGGTTTTTTCATTTCTTAATAAATACCGCTTTATAACACTTGGCAGTTTAAAAATAATTGTAATGGTAAAAATAATTTAGATTTGCCTTCTTTGGGTAAGAGGAATGTTTGTTTACATTTCATATGTTTAACTGTATTTTGCTGAGTTGGAATGGAAACATAAAATAAATGAAAACATTTCTATTTTGATTGGGATACTGTCATCCCCGAGCCTGATCTGGTTGGTTGAGTAGTAATTTCTTTGTTCTCTGATTTTCCTAAGAATGCAAATGAAAACCACTCATTTTTATTTGGCATTAAAACTGCACTTTTTTTTTTTTTTGTCAAAGGAGAGGTTTCTCCTTGAATTGTAAGTACAAAAAGTGTTTTTAATCTTCAATGAATATCCTTATTAATTCACTTTCAAGATAATCTGATGTTGATTTGTCAAATTTAATTACAGCTTCCGGTAACACTTGAAGTCTACTTGCTTTTGCTTCAAAATTGTAATATGAAAATGCAAATTGAATGATAATTTGCAAGGGAGTGGGCATTTTAGTTGAACACTCAAAGACAAGTTCCTTGTGGAAATGAGGCTATTGATGCAGTTTATGATTTTTCCTCTTCAAGCACTTCAAACAAATTAACTTTATTTCCTGCAGGATTTCATGTACATCCATAAATTCTAGTGAAGTCCTATATATGTACTTTCAGATGATTTTTTTTTTATGTCTTAAGTAAAAAACAAACTAAAGTCTGAAATCTAGCAAATACAAATCGAATAGGAGGAGATTGTATTTGTTCAATTGGACTTTTACCTAACATTAGCAATGAGTAACTCATCTCTTTCTAGGAACTGGTGGAAATTATTTACTTTTTTTTTTTTTTCACTTTCAGGCACTCCAGGCAGCAAGGCAGCTGCTTTTACAGCAACAGACAAGTGGACTGAAATCTCCTAAGGGCAGTGATAAACAGAGACCACTGCAGGTTAGTAAAGTATCCTTGCTTTTGGGGCCTTACTCTCAGGGAAGAGCGCTGTGCTTGCTCACACATGAGGTGGGGGGGTGGATGCCTGTGCTCTAATGCTCTGTGTGTGCATCCGCACATACAGGAGGTTACAGGCTTGCATGCTGGTGACTCCTCGTTCCCAGAGAAAATTCACTGTAAGTTACGAAAGCCTTTTGTGGCTCTAGGTGCTTAAAAGGTCTAAGACTAAGTCTGAGTTCAGTAGCTATGGTACAAATTAATTCTTTACAGACGTGTTGCAAAATTGGTATGTGATTTTTATACGTACATGGATTAAACTGTAAAAATGTCTGTGTTAAGACTAAGAGTAAAACAGTAGCCAGAAGTAAAAATACCTAAATAACTCATCCATACTCTATCTGAGTGCCAAATAGAGGAGTGTTCAGAAACTACCAACACAACTGCATGAAATTATGAAAGAGCTGCTTCTGCCATTTTAGAAAAACATACGTCATAGAGTTTCACACTGGGATGCTGTTGGGCTCCAGATTGTGTTTGGGTGAAGAGGACTTCTGTTATTAAATAATACTTTTAAATGCATTATTAGTAAAACTATATATAGCATTTTATTCTTGAAAAAAATTATCTGGGTGGGGTTTTTTTGAGGTTTTAGTTCATTTATTGCTAATTCAGAGTTCCAGATGAAATTGCATCCTGCTGACAAAACTGGTTCTCTCGTATATAGACCAAATATGAGCGTTTAACTGCTGAATTACAGTCTGTTGCAGACAAAAGATGTACATGAGAGATGATTTTATTTTGTTCAGGAAATAAAAAAGTGTAACTCCTACCATTCTCTTCCTCACATCTATTTTCTGGATGAGCCTTTATCCCCTTGGGACTTCCCCTGTTTTCTGATGGAATAGGGCGTTTTTATCTCAGTTTTAGTTTTTGTCATGCATAATGGAGGACCCCAGGCAGCAGAATTTATCTTTTTCTCCACCAGTGAAATGTTGTGAAATTTGATCACTTGTGCAATTTTTGTATGTAATTCACATTGTCTCCTTTTCTTTGTGAAACTTCATGGATCCATGTTGGACACAGCAAACAGTTCCACGTTCCTCATCAGCTCTCTTCAGATACACTTTTAAAGTTGTATTTATTTGCTCGGAACCAAACAAGAACTTAGGAAAATTACTAAAGAAAATGGAAAACAAAGAAAACATGTCAAGTTGGCATCCTGCCAGGCTGTAGTTATAGTCCAGTCCAGAGGTGTAGGAGTCCTGGGACCATCTCAACTTTCCTCTCTTGACCCTTGGCTTTGCTTTGTATTAAATATTTTCTAGGCTGAAGGCACGCAAGAAGACTAGTCATAAAGGCAGCAGCTTATGAACTATATAGGCTTTTTTAAGTTTTTAGGAGTGGAATTGGTGATCTTGAAGGGTTGAATCTCGGAGGTGATAGGTTTAATGAATACTGTGAAAGTAGTTTATTCTGCCAGCTCCTCATTCTGAAAGATAACATGGACTGTACTAGGAGTGTACAAGGTCCATCTAGCCCTATATCCCGTGTCTAAACTGGCCAACACCAGATGCTAAGAGAAGTATATGAAACAGGCAATAATAGTGATATTTTCCCAGTATATATTTCCGAGTGAAGTTAGTTTACTTTAATCCTCTAACTTGCAAACTGGAGCAGTTCAGGAGCTGCTGACTTCTCTGCTCACATTCTCCACCCATTCGTAAACCTTCTTTTCAAGGCTGGAGAGGTGTGGGTTGCACTTTTGCGGTAGGCATCGATGAAAGGAGAGAAAACCATGTTTGGAGACAAAGACAGTCACGCACATAACCCAGAGCATGGTGAGATGCAGAGAGGGAGTCTTGTGCTTTCGTGCTCCCAAAGCACTAACCTTGGCCTGAAGCCTTTTAAATGGCATGGGATGGTGTGTTTTAGAGACGTCCTGTATTTCATGTTTGCCAGGAAGAGTCAGTGCCTCATGAGTCACACTTGCGAGGCAGGAAGAAGAAAATAAAGCAAATAATTTTCTGTTCAGAATTGTTACATGCTTCCTAAAGCCAAGATTATTGCTCATGCTTTCAAGTCTTCTTTCCATGATCAGTATGTACACAGTGCCTCTTATTAGCCTTGGACACTTTATTTGGTTCATTTTTAAATGAGAGGAAAATGGAATTTGCTCCCAGACTTTGGTTTATGTATCAAATACCGTGTAAATTCAGGTATGAGCACAAACTCCATTTTAATTTTCTTCTTTAGTGAAAAGGATGTATAATATAAAGGTTTTGAAAATGAGTCCTTGGAGCTTTTCTATTTCTGTCTTTTACTGTTAAAGAGCTGTTCATTGTTCATTATGTAGTGGAAATTCACATTTTGAGCATCGTGATGCCTGTTTGACCAAATACTGTAATATGGGTCATAAAATTGTACAGTATTATTATTTTATTATGCCAGATTTAACGGTAACTTTAGCCAAAATCTCCTAGCAGTAGGAATTGCTAAATGTGTACAAGCAGTGTGAGGTTTGTAAGACAAAAATACTTGTGCTTGTGTTTGTGCTAAAGGAAACAGACTTTAATATCAGTGTATTTCTAATTTCCTCTAATTTCAGAGCAATTTACTAATCTGGCAAGGGGAGATATGTTAGAACTGATTTATAAATCTAGTAAAACCTAATAAAACTTTTAAAACTAGCTCACACATCTGCAGGCAAATGTGGGTATTAGGTAAGCCTTGCCATTGCATCTCTCATGTGCTCCATATTTTGATGTAAACTATTCTGTTGTTCCATGTGCCAAAGAAGGGAAAAAATGGTATTAATTTTAGTAGCCATCTTCGTATTTGATGGATATTTGGGGGAAAGTAGCATATGGTGTTTTTATATATGTTCTCTCTGTTATTCCATAATGCGTCAAGTATTTTAGTGACTTACAGCACCTACTAGCTAATCAGCAAGTTGAAAGCTTATTGAAGAAGCCTTGAAATATGTGTCCTCAACTTTGCAAAAACAGGGTGTTGGGTAAGTCGTCATGTTCTACTGTGCTTTACAGAGGGGATGGTTTTAGAGAACCGCTGGGATTTTCCTAGAAGAATTTAGGTGTCTTTTCTACCCTTCTCTTGAAAAACCTTTTTAAATTTACCGCTAGCTGTGTGATCTATCGTAAAAGAGGAATGTTGTGTTGGCAAATGGTTTTGGTTTAGTTTTTAATGCAAAAGTTACCCTTATCTACTAGTTATCCTATATTTTCAGGGAGAGGAGGTTTATATTTAGATTGTGAGTTAACAGAATACCTGCAAAAATTACAGTTTTAGACAGACTCTTATCTTGATCTGCTATTACTTTCTGATTTACATTTTTCTGGGTTTCAGACTGCAGATGGCATAACCATTAGCATGTCTTATGCAAAACAGAAGGAGAAAAACATCCCATCTGACAAGCTTGAGTACCAATTGTAGTAGTGATTTTACTTTCATGTATAGATATCCGAATAAATGTATTTGAAACATGTTTATATATGCCATTCATTACACTGATGCACCAATTGAATGGATCCAATCAGTACATACATTGATTAATGACATATTGCAGAATAGCTAAGGAGGGTTTGTGATGAGAATTGAGGATAATGTTAACCTGCCTATGATGAGATAATAGCGTTTACTTTCTTACTGTGCATCCTGGAAAACATACTGCAGTAGTAAGGTTAAGATTTCTGTAGTACTGGGTTTTGTTTCAGAATATTTTTCTTCTCTGGAGAAGCTGTGATTGTGGTAATCCGTGGTGAAGCAAGCTGATTGCTTTCACAGATTTCACTCCCTATCACCACATTTCCATCGTAGGCATAACAGGGAAAATGTCACTTTGGCTCTTAGAACCTGTAGATCATTGTCCTGTGGCAGAAATTCACTGTCCTTATGGCCACTGAAAAACCTGGCTTCATCTAGCCTGCATTTTAAAACTGGCAGCTTTATTGTTCTTGTTACATTTACAATCATGAGCGAGACTTGCGGTTCTTCAAGAACTGTGCAGAGCACAGGCATAACCCAAAGGTAAATGCTGTCAATTTGCTGCCATTGGTGGGCGTTCGTGTACGGCATTGCAATTATTTCCCTTCCAGGTAGGCAAATCTCCATGCTTAGACTAATCTGTCCATGATACACATGCTATTGTTGGCTGCATAGCATAGTGATTTGGACAGCTAGTTGTAATTTTATTTGTTTGCTCTGAGAGTTGCGAAGAGCCTAGCTATTTCTGTTCCCTGTAATGTCTCTAAAGAAGTAGTTTATTTTCATAAAGTCAGACTTTGAACTTTATCTCGATTAGAGTAAGTAGACAATTATCTTCAATCCCGTAACTTAATAAATCTACAGTGAATTGGTTAGTTGTTTTTTCTTTCATGCTAGGAGACTTGTTGTTTCAACATCAGTACTAATGCATTCGGTATGAGGATGGCATGTCAGGAAATCATGACTCTCGGAATCAAAGGGTTAAGCTCAGTGTGTACCAAGCCTGTTGTATAAATATCATGCTGTATGGAGTGTTGAGTTGTTAAGGTAAGCTTTGTTTATTTAGCATGAGCACTTCACTGAAGTGTAATCATTTGATAAAATTTGGGAAAAGTAAGTATGCATTTAAGTTTAATTACTTAATGTTTATTGCATTAGTGCATAGTATCAGAAGAACCACTTTTTTTAAAGACATGCAAAATGCAAAAATTTAGCATGAAGAGATATTCATAGTCACTTTTAACCTACTCTCCTTGCTCTACTCTCTCCTAGTTTGGTCACCTCCCTTTGGATCTTCATACGGGTCTGAATTTAAAATTCATTGCACATAATAAATAAGCAAACATATCATTAATATTGTAACTTTTAGTTACTTTTTTAAACATACATAAGGAGCTGATGAGAGATAGGAAATTGGGAATGTGGGAAAAAAGAAGCAAAAACCACTGCTTTTAAATTATATCCTCTGACTTAACAGACACTGACTGCAACCGTGCATGCATAATGCCAGTAAAAAAATTCCCAGTTTAAAAACAGCAAAAAAAATGTTATGGCTGTAACTTAAGAGTTTTCTTTGCATTACATTCAACAAAAATAGAAACAAATCTAACTGGTCTAAAACTGTCTTTCCAAAAACTGTGTGTTACATATTTCTATTTATCTAATGCGTGCTGCTAAGCATAGGAAGTAGGAGGATTTTGTACATGCTAAAAAGCACTGATTTAGAAAGATGCAAATGCCTAATATATAGCGTAAGAGGAGAGCAGTGATAAACAGTCTTTTTCCCTCTCGAGTATAATTCTGGAGGAAATCTGTGGCCTACATATAAGCAAACATTGAGGCTTGGGGTAAATTAAATTTGGAAGATAGCTGCTGGAAAATCGTAAGTCCCATTTTCCCTTGTAAGTCTGTTAGGAGGAATATGCAGTTATCCTCTAAGGTGCAGAAATTTGCATCAGTGATACCCACTCTAAAGACAAGGATAACCTCAAGAGATGGAGAGAAGGCAAGAAGTTATTTTTAGGTAAGGTGTGGTGGGGAGGGAAAAGAAAAAGAGCTGTGTTCAAGCTTTCCTGGTGTAGAAAACAGGAGTTCCATTTAAGGTAGAGGGATAAATGCAGTGATAAAGATAAAAAGCTGGACATATTTCATTGATTTACAGTGGAAGTGTCTGTATAACAAACTTGCTGGGAAGTCCCTGTTTATATAGATACAGGTCTGCTCTAAAGGCTTATATCCTGTATTTGACAAACTCTTTTACTCGTGAAAACCCATCGTGTGCCGTTTTGCTGTAACATGTTTCAGGAATAGATTTACTTTAAGTCACTTTTTACTCTTATCTTCCAGTATTAAAAAATACATCTATAAAGAAAGTGGCACTAGTTAGTATGGTTTCCTTTTAAATTTAACCTAAATATCAGTCACCTTGAGGTATTATTGATAAACCAGATAGTTGTCATTTTCAGGTACATAAAACATTACAGCTAACCCTATGTATGATCTTTGTAAAAGGTGGAAAAATGTTTACTAGCAGCCTTCTAATGGAAGTTATCACTTAATGGCTTCATCTGTATCTAACTGAGAGGGGAAAAAAACCTATCTGGTGCAGAGATCACATCTTTGTCCTGAAAATATTGTTGCAACGTTATAAAGTATTTTGGAGCAGAGGAAAGAAGTATTATGCAAGTTCTGTTTACAGGTTTTGAATATGCAGAATACTAATTAGGATTGCTATGTGATCGGGGATTTCAGGAGGCATTTGAATGTTAAACAAACGTCTGTGAAGCAATCTGACGTGTCGCTCCGTTACTGTGACTGTCGGGGAATTATTTGTCACCTACATCACTGTCATGCCTTTCCTTTCGCCCTTCCTCTCTTTGTTGATTCTGGGACTTCTAGAGGATTGGGAAGAGAGGGGAGAACACACATTCTGGTTCTTCACTCAGATTCAGAGAGACAAACCTTCGGGGAGAGCGCCTAGGTCTTTTCACAGCAGCTGTTACATAGCAGACCAGCAGACCCCTCTTTCCCTCCTGGTGGAATCCTGTGCATTGGATGGATGGACTGGGGTTTATATTCGGAACTATAGGAGTCTCCAAGCGCTACAGAGAAGTTCATTTGCCTTGCTTGAGCAGCTGGAAAGCTCCGTCCCCCCGCAAGCCCTCCCGGTGCAGCCAGCGTGCGCGTTGACGACTGCTCCTCTTCGGGCTGTGTGAGTAGTGCCTCTGCGGTGCTGGGAGGTGGAGGTTTCCTTGAGCCACTTCTCCAGGCTCTTGCAACAGGTCGGATCAGCCTGATTCTCTTACCAGCTGGCTCACTGCCCAGAAAAGCTAGTGAAGAGCTGAGAGGGAATGTGTGAATGGTTCCCCACTCAGTGTGCGGCTCTATTAAAGGGTCTGCTCCCAGGCAGGGCCTTAATTATGCCAGTTTAGGATCGCACCACTCAAGCAAGGCTCTCCTGATACTCTTGAATTTGAAAAACACATTAGTGTACATTGATGTAGAAATTACCAAAGCAGGAAAAGCAACTGAACAAAACATTCTGTGAATGCTCTAGGTGGGTGTAGATTTTTCAAAATTGTTTCTAGCCAAATTACTATTAAGGAAAGTCTCTTTTTTCCAGAAGGTTTTTCATTTCATCAGGCAATTGTAAAAGTCAAGGAGATTTTCTACCAAAATCAAAGTTCTGTGACTAAATAATGAAGAATCTTCAGTCAATAGCAGCAAATGCAGCTTTCCACATGAAAATCCAGGCTCTCTCCATAGCTGTTTGAGGCATTCTTTGTGCAGATTTCTTCCCATACTTTTTCTTTTTTCAGATTAACTTTACTTTGTGAATCGAATACTTGTCTTGAAATTTGCTAGTAGTTAGACATTATTTTGTAGTTTGTGTGTTAGTTGTCCAGTTGCTTTACCAAGCAGGGGGACTTTACTGGGAGCGTGGGGAGCAGGCTAGTCAGGAATCTGAATGTATGCCAAGATCAACATAGGTGTTAATTTCAGTTTACCTTCACTTGGACTGTATACATGTAAAATTGAGTTAAAAACTGTTAAAATTATTCAGATGATCATGCATAAATAATACACAGTAATGCTACAGAAAAAAAGCATGTGAACATGTGTGCTGCTGAAAAGCAATCACACTGCGGAGTGGAAAAGCACATCAGCCCATCCTGTTTGGGAAGGGGGTTGTCCAACAATTGCCACTTTGATGTTCTAGGTCTTTTTATGCCTTCTTATGCTTCTAGTATAATTTTCTTGAGACAGACAGATGAGGGTGTTATGAAGTAGAATTAATGGTGAAAAATTTACTAAACACTACTTCAGCGCTTTACTACTTGATTATGTGAAGCTTTGAAAAGCAATTGTACAATAATATGTGCAAAGGAAACTGTATGGTGTGCCAACAACATCAATATGCTTCAAGGATCCTACCAAGAACCTGAAGTATAAATGAAAACTGAGATTTTCCCCGAAGTGCTCACACATCCAGTTATTCAAGAAATATACTTTCAGTTGGATAGAAAAGGTAGCCTACACACTATTGAGGAAAACCAATACAGTAACCCAACATGTCAGAACAAAATATCAAAATCAACTCTGTGCTTGTAGAAGTCATTTCCAAATTGATGCAGCTGTAATTTAGTACACGGATAGCTATGGGCTTGACGCGTAAGAATAATCAAATTACCAAATTAAAGAAAAATATTTCCCAATACAAGATCGTGGCGTGGTGTGAAGTCATACACAAGCAGTGTGCGTTGCCCTTTTAAGAACAGTTTAGGATATCATGGAAAACCTCACTTTGAGGGCATAGGCTCTGAAGTGGAAATAACGCAAATTCAGAGGCGAGTGGTGATTGATGTTTGCATATACAAAAAAATATCTCTTGATTAGAAAGGATTGAACCGATATTCCGGGTGAGGAAGAGAAAATGCCTAGCTGCAAGCCTGCCATAACAACAGGGGGCATGCATTTCACCCATGGAAAAGAAAAGAGGACAGGGTTCATGAGAGGGCTGAGCTGTTGTACAAGATGGATATCTTTCAGGAATGTACTTTAGAAAGTAAATTCTAATAAAGTTTGGAAAGTACAGCAAAGAACAAGGTCATGCGTTTAAGAACTTAGAAAAATTTCTTCCTTAAGCTTATGTCCATCACTTAAAATGAAAAAGGAAGAGAGAAGCTCAGTGTATTGGTTGCTGTATGACTGTGAACAACCAGTGATGTAACAGATGAGAAAAAAGAACACGCAATCCTAAATGAATTTTAAAAGGTGTTTCTGATAAAAATAGGGAGATATTAATGCCATTTCAAAAGGTATCTTTGAAACCTCATCTGGAATAGTGGAGATATGCACTCCACCTAATATCTGGTGCCTTATTAGTATATTAGAAATGTACTCCATATAGCTTCTGTTGAAAGATTCAGGGTTCTAGTACGGATGCCCTGAATTTCCGTGGAGTGAAGGCATCTCACCATTTTGACTATTGCTGATAGCTTAGCACATTTGCTTTACGCCTACGGTGAGGTTGTGTAAACTCTGTATACATTTTTACGATATACAAGTCCAAGAAGGTTTCATTCAGACTAGGTGCATAGCCTGAAAGGTTGTGATTGCTCTGTGCAATTCGGGTCGAGAAGCAAACTTCTGTACTTCTTAAGAACAGTTTTAAGTATGGTAGCATGTAGCTAAGCTAAACATGAATGAACTGTGGAAAAGAAAGCTTTTCACTATGCAGAGAAAAGAGTTTCTGGAGCACTGTTCTAGTAGAAGTAGTGGAAGCAAGAGCCACCTCTCCCACACACTGCTTGCTTAAAGATAAGGCTTGACCACCTTTGAAGGGGACTTACATGACATGAATTACAATAATAAAAATATTTAAAACTCAGGAATTCTCTTCTAGTCCTGTAGTACTGTGGGATTTTTTTGTTGTTGCTGTTTTTTTTAAAAAAGGTAAGGAGAGATTGAAGCCAATAGCAGAATTCTAGGGAACAGAATAGTGTGCCGATTTTTCACTAGGTCCGTTACACCATATCAACAGATTCATTTTAAGAGGATTTTAATGCTGCCTTAAAATTATAGCATGCACTTGAAATGCCTTAAAGGACATGACAGTTGATTATTTTTTCAAAAGTCAACTTTATTTTCTGTATATTTATGGCCTGATTCATGAATAGAAAGCACTGAAGATTAGATAATAACTGGCATTTAGTAAAATACAGATGACATCCTAAATTCACAATATTTCATCTATTTAAATTCACTTTCAGTATATGACCATTTTGGATACTTTAATTCTCACTTGTTAGATTACAATGAAAGTGATTTCTATGAGTATAGTCTAAGTAGCTGTAGCTTTCACATCATTTTATATAGTCTGGATTTTTTCAAGCTATAAGACACAAAAATGTATTCATTTCATAATTATCAGTAAGACAGAAGAAATACCGCTGAATTCGTAAATATGGACATTTTTTCATTGGAAGGCATTCATTCTAAAATGATTTTGCTTTTCTCAGCAATAAATACACTGAAACAAGAAGCAGAATTTATTTTTAAAAAACCCAAACCAACTTTTAAAATATCTTTTCTTCCAAAAATACCCACTTTCATAATGTTTTAGAGTATTTATAGTGTTGAGGTGATTGTCTCACGGTGCCTGAAAATAAAGTGAATTGGTCTAACAGCCCACTTATGAGATCATTATTATTGCAACCATTTTAGGGCCTCACATATAATATGACCCAATAAGTCTCAGAGCCAAGATTAAGAGAGGGGGCTCTTTTCCACATTGAGAAAAGTCATACTAATTTAGCATCTTGCAAAATAGTTTAGTCTAGGAAAATGTTTGTTTTGGGTGGGGAATACTTGTATAAAGTTTTTGAGTGAGTATTTAATCATTGTAATTTGACTGGGTGGTACAGTTTGTATTGTAATACTGCAGCCATACCTCTAGAAACAAATAATTATGACTTTGTGTATGATTCTTTAGAATATTTATAGTTAATGAATGTAAGTGCTATTGCATCAGCCTTAATCTTCGTAATTAATGATGTCCCAAAATACATCCAGAGATAATATTGTATCAATAGCTGTTAAGACTGATTTCCTAACCCTCTTGGGTTTCAGTAACATTGTCAAGGTAAATTGAAATAGTAAAACCTGACAATTGTGTATAGTGCTTGGATTGTCAATATAAAATATTGATCAGATTTCTTTTTATATATTGGATCTTTTTATTTTTTTTTGACTATAAGTATAGTAAGAGAGAAGTTACTAGAAGGACTTTTGGAAAGGCTTGACTACAGTAATGGTATCATCTTTAAAATAAATTCGAGTGCAATGAAGACCCACAAAAAAGATTTGAGAATGCTTTTATTATGTGTGGAATTGCTTAGCTTTTTAAGTGAAAACCCTAAATAATTTTAGTTATAGCAGAATTGGACCTCTTCTTTTAGTTAAGGTAGGAGCTAATGTATCAGAGATGTTGATGCACCGCATCATTTACACAGAAATTATTTCTCAATTAAACCTCTGTGAATGTCAAAGAGTTTAGGAGGAACTCATAAACAGAATCCTATTTCAGGGAAGAATCTTTGTTATTTAAGTCACTTTTTTCCCCTGTGAAACTGCCAACAGGCATTCTAAAAAGGTTTTGAAAACCTTTGTTTTACCTGGCAGATCATTTTATATTTTCCTTGTTTTTTTCCTTGGAGAGTAAACATCATTAGCATACAGCCTGTAGAATGGTGCAAGAAAAATGGTACAAGAAGTTGTTCTTCCTATTTTAGCTCTGGGAGATTTAGTGTTGTGATTTTCATTTCATTACATACCAACTTTGTTAGTGTTATTATTAATTATTAATTTAAAATGTGATTTACATAAGAAGGGTATCCTTTATAGACTCATAATTAGCATGCTTTCTCTCTTAGAGAAAAAAAAAAACAACTGTTGTTTTTGACAAATACTGGTCTAGACACTTGGCTTGACTAGCAGTCCATGATCAAAACTGTTATTTTTAAACTTAAAATGCATTAGATTACATCCTCAGTATTGATCTCATTGTTAGGATGAAACTTTTATTTTTCGTACTGTTAATATTTTATTATTCTTACTATTGTAGTTATGAAAGCTTTGTGTTAGAGATTTGGGTCTTCTTGTATTAATAACTGTACAAAATTTTAATCTGAATCAGATTTCCAGAGAGCATAGAGTGCATTCTGGCAACACTAGCAGAGTGCACGAAGGGAAAAAGAACTGCAGAGACACACAGACATGCATCGTTGACATACCCATTGAAGTGGGACTGAACAGCAGGCAGCAAGTTTATACTCATACATCTTTGAGTGTATTTCATGCCCAACTGTGTGAGCACAAGGTATAGGTATACATTATTTACACTTTTCAGGGAATACCAAAATCCATTGGCTCAAGTTTTTAATAATATTGGGTAAAGGAGAAGGAGATATGATCCGTACAGATCCCAAGACATCTCTGCTCTTTTATCATCCCTCCAGCTCTTCTAGTTCTTCTTTTGTGTTTTATGGCTGCAGAGTTGCCTCTTAGCTACAGTTATAAGTGCTGAGGGTTCACAGGATCTAATTGTTCCCATGCAGTTCGAGGAGTAAAAGACATGAAATTAAGCTAAAAGGGTGATGTAGGTCTTCAAGTAATATATAGCCAAGCTCTGGAACAGATCTGTGCTGCAAGATGTTACGGATGCTAAACATTTAAGTTGGCTCAAAAATCTAGTGAACAAACTAATGGAAGAAAAATCCATCCATAGAAAATACAAATTGCTCATTTTCATAGTCTCTAAAGCCCAAAATGCTGGGATGTGGGGAGTGGCCTGGGAAAGCATCACTACGTCCATATGCCACCGTGCTCATTTACTCTTCTCTGGGCACTGAGTTTGACCACTGTTAGAGGTAGCCCAGCAGGCTAAATGATCATTTGCTCTAATTCAGTGTGTCATTCTTCTGTCTTTCCAAGCAACATCTACAAAACAACATATTTTCCTTCTGAAGACTCGCTTTTGGCCATTCAAGGGAACTTGACTTTCCTCCAAGAAAAGTCTGCTTTTACCAGCAAACTTCAAAGTCTACAAATCATAGTCCATTGGACTTCTCACAACTGTTTCTAGTCATGCTTTGAAGAAGAAAACCTCTACAAATATCTAACCTTTCCCAGCCCAACCTCTTAAGGAACACTTCTCTTTGTGACACAGCACTGACATCAGGATGATGTAGCATGCAGTTTGCTAGCCATAATTACTCTGCATGCTGGAAAGATTGGATTAATCTGATTAAGCTCAAGGAAAATAGTTGGGTCCTCACACAATTTCAAGCTACCTAGCCACTTTCTAACACCACAGTGTCAATCAGATGGTCGACGTGTTGTGATTTGAAAGGGATCCAAAAGGGACCTTCCAAAAGGGGAAGGACGTACCTGAGTTGCATTGGGAGCAGCTGTCTGGCTCTTCCTTGAGTTTGTTGCTACGTTATTACTTTGACCGTGCAGGCAATGAAGGCCAGATGTTTAGATTCCTGGTCCTAGATACAAGACTGCACTGTCTCTCCCATTATATGGGAAAAGGATATTCCAAATTTTATGTCTTTGGTTCCCATTTAAATAAGCCACAGTCAATAAAAAGGAGAAAAAGAAAGTGTGGTGACCTTCTGTAAAAGTGAGGAGAGCATTTAAAAAAAACTCAACACAATTTTTAAAGTTGTCTTTCTATCCCCCTCTTCCTTTGATAAGAGCGTTTATCGTTGTGAAAAAATACGAAGGGAACTGAAGACCTCATCAGGAAGCATGGCTGCTTTTATAACTCCAGTGCAAAAGTGTGCGTACGCAAACTCCACAGCAATTGCTTTGAAGAATTTTCTGAGTTTCAAAATAACAGTACAACTTTGCATTTGGAATGAGGATGTGCAAGCAAATTGATGTATGTATCATGTTTTTTAATCTAACATTAAAAGATTCTCGATATGTTATCCAGCATGTTATCCAGCTTCTGGATGTTATTATAATGGTAGAATTAGTTTTAAATAAATTTTATGAGATCTTTGTCTCTTATTTTTTATTTGTTCTTTAGCAGAATCTTGGTTTCCAGTAATATTTAACATTAGGAGGTGGTTTTGTTCCAAACACAGGTATTATGGATGTACAAACCCAGGTTTAATGTGCATAAGCTGTTTAACTTTGTTCTTTCTTATTTTTTTCTGTAAGTGTATGTTTAATTGTTTCGCACAGTATCCAGAGGTATAAATATTAGTTGAAATGTCTGTCTGGTTGGATAGCACTCCAGCAAGCAGTGGATGCTTGCACTTCTTTCTGCTACATCAGCACAAAGAGTTTGTGAGTCACTTGACTCCACTTTGGGGATGTTTCTTGGTGTGCTTTATACCATGCTCTGTATTTATACCATGATGCAGTATCTCATCCAGTCAACCTATAAAATAATGTTAAAATACAGAATTTGTTTTATTTATTTTTAGCCTGGAGAAGCTAAATTTTTGGTGGGAGAATGGAATAGGAAGAAATTTCCCAGTCCAGAATCCTGCTAAGTCACCTACTAGGAAGTACCAGACATCTATATCAAAATAAATGCTTCCCAGGAGTTAAGTGATGTGGCCTCTGCTTCACAGTATAGAATGTCTGTCTTTTACAAAATCTTGTGTTTTTTGTAGTAGAGGAAAATGAGAGATTACAATTAAGTTAAATACACACACTTTTAATATAGAGAATTCTCAAAATCCTTTGGGTAATTCTTTGCCCATTTTCATTTCTGATGACAGCTTACAGTGGGCCTACATCATGTCCAGGCTGGTTGTCATTTTTCTCTGCTGCAGTTCCTGATTTTGCTGACAGTTAAGATCCCCACTTGTTTGTGCTGTTAGGCAAGAACTGGAAAAGCAGTGTCAACTCTGGTTGATGTGACAGCTTCAGGCTGATGCCATGCTCTTTGCTACACTGAAAGAATCATCGGAAAGTGCAATGTTATCTCTATTTTCTCTTTTATATAAAAACTTTGATATGCTTTTTGGTAGCCACCAGAGGAGCTGGTATTCCATGTGACAAAGCTGCTGCAACCTGGCAACAAGTCAGTGTCAGAATAGCTATGGGATTGTTCAAACCTGGCCCTCCAGTTTGTAACTGGACTTTATTTCGGTGATAACCATTTTAGGTGTAGCACAGTATTTGATCATGGGGCCCAGGCCAAAAGGGTACCCAATCCTAAATCTTTGTTCTGCAGCACAGAAGAGTCTCCTCTGCTTCTAGTAAAACCATCAGTTTAAAGGTTGTTGACAACACCCTAGATAGCACACAGGCTCTGCAATGGGTTGTTATTTTTCTTGTGGAGGCTATGGGAAGAAGGGTTCCATGTTTGTGCTTCTGATTATTCACTGAATACGAATTTAGCACTAGCATTAGTATTTAGCATTTTGCATTTGGCATTATCCTTCGCAATCATCACTGTATCAGGCATATATGATGTATTCAGTTATTTCCCACGTGTGCTGCTTTTCCTTCATCTTTCTCTCGGTTTGAATGAGGTTATCGTTACAGAATGGGGTCTAATGACAGTCAGAATGCCTAGGAAGAGAGTCAATGTATTAAATTACTCAATTATTTTTTGTTTGTATATCAAAAAAGGAGCAGCATACATGTAGAAAGAATGTGTCGTTAGTATGAACTGGCATTTTGAATTATCAGTCAACTGTTGTTGTTCTTTTTGTGCTACTGGTAGAAAACATGGAGTTTTCTAAAAAGTAGAAAGCACTGAATTTGAAAGAACAAAGTGGTGACCATTCAGTCTTATTTTGCTAAGAGCGTAAGAATTTCACTGGCAGACTTTTGTTGTACTGTGTGTTGACTGCACATATTTTTAATGTGCTTCACAGGAGGTGTATCTAGTGCAATAAGCTGTAAAATGTCGAGTTTCTATGCGTTGTTTATCTACGAAATGCTCATTGTTAGCGGAAACAGAGTAACAAAAACTAAAAAGAAAAAAAGCATTTTAGCCTCTATATGTTATCTCCGATGAATATATATTGTCCAACCCAAAAGCTTTTTTTTAATGGGTTCATGTAAATTCAAAACAAACATGCAAAGAGAGCAAAACAAAAACTTGATGAGATGGGTTAGTATGTTTACGTGACTTGGTGGCATATTCAGATTATGTGGTGTGATTTGTTCTGCAGCTGCTTCAAATTAAGAACAGGTGTAGAAGGCAGATTATGCAAATACTCATATTAATGTAATTGTCAAATTGGTGTGTTTATCATTGTGCCTTTAAAGAGTAGACCATACTCTTATTTTACATGTAAATTAGCTTTATTCTTGAGAGCTGCTATTGGATAATGAGCTTATAAATGAGAAATTTCTAGCATATGGTGAACATTTCTAAAATGTGATATTTTCTTGTGTAGCAATCTATTTTATATATATTGTATAAAAATAATCTGCTTTGTCTTCTTTAGAAAAATATAGCTATGATGCAGTTTGAAAATCTGGCTCGTTGGACTAATGAACTCGTAATTCTTTCATTTGTCTTTTTGAGTTCATCAGACCCTTTAGTAGGACAAATTTTGATGTCCTTCAGCTGTTTACTGTATATTTACAAACCTTCATAGACTTTATGCCTGGTTTGCTTTAAATCTTGAAGAAGTACACATTGGAGGGAAAATGTGTTTGTTTAAAATTGATTTTTTACTTTCTAAGACATACTCTATTTAAACAATCATCAACTGGGTATCCGAGTTAAATATATATTTTTAAACATTGTTTACCTGATGTTGCTAGTATGCATAGATATATTAATGATTGGCTGAGGTTTGTGATAGTTTTAGATCAGAGAGATTTGGTATCAAAGGATGTCCAAAATTAAAAAATGATGGGAACTTTTTATTTTCTTCAATTCTAAAAGTGATTTATTAATATGGACCTCGTTAACAAAAGTTGCCCAGCTTAAAAAATCGCAGAGCACTGTGATTCTATGTTTTAGTGTCTTTTCTTGCTTACATCATTTGCACATGACCTTGATTAATAATAATTTAAAATCTGTTAAAAGAAAATCCTAGGTACTAGCTTTTTATACATAGATGTATGTATGCATATACGGCCCGATTTTATATATGCTGTCGATGAGGCAGGTTGAATATTTGAAACTGAGCTTTATGCACTGTGTGGGATGCTTTTTGCTGGGAATCTGGGCCAAACAGCTGAGAAAATCTCTGCTCCTCAGGAGGCAGAAGCTGAGGGCACTGGCTGCCAACAGCTGGCTACAGGGCAAACAAGATTAGAACAAGGTCTTTCTGCTTTTCTCCTTCTTGTGGCCATGGCACAGGTGGACTGCACTATTTATTTTCAAGAAGAAAAAGAAAATCCTGTTTCGCTTTTGGATACGTTCCAGGAAAGAAGCAAAAACTATAGTTATTGGGCTCGGTGTAGCACCCAGCAGCATCGAATTTCTTCCTGTTCTTTATCCTGAAAACTCAACGGGTAACTCCATGGGAGCAACCTAAAAGGCATGAGCAAGAGGTTTAAAGAAGACAGCTATTAATTGATTAGAGTTATTTTTCTCTAAATCACTCTTCAAAAAGGAACAGAGGGAGAACAACTTCATTTTTAAGAGGTAGCTTCATCCTTTAGCAAATTATTTAAGATTGTATTGATTCTACGGTGCTTATCTTAACTGGTGTTTGCTTTACAGCCTGCTAGCTACCTATAAAATCTTTCACTCGGTTATTAGCACACTCTTAATGGAATGAAAACTATTTAAGAAAGAAAAGAGTGGCAGGAACTTCATGATGTCAGTTGAAGATGATAAAGCTTTTCTTTAGGGTTAGCGTGACGCTATCACTTTACAGTACAACCATCAACCAGATAAAACAGCAATCTCTTTTTCTAATCAATTTTAATTATATGCATCATTTCAGTAGGATGTTATTGTGGGGTTAATTATCTTTGCATTTAGAAAAGTTTTTACTTCCACTTGACTAGTTGTTTTTGGAGACGTTTGCAAGCAGAAATGTCAGTCAAAGCTATACAATATCGGTACCTTCCAGAACCATTTAGAACTCACTCTAGTAATGCTTTCTGTGTCAAATAAATTAGATGCAACATGGACATTGTTACACAAAGAAGGTGCGTGTATTGGAGAACTGTGTGATTCCATCACCTTACCAACAGTGCTTTAAAACAGCTAGGAATCTGGCCCAAGCTATCTTGGCTCTATTAAATTTCTCACAGACATCTATGGGAAGTATTTTGAGGCTAGGAAAAAAAAAAAAGGCCTGAAAAATGAGCAAATAAGAGCAAATAAAAAGACAAAAAAATGCCTTCCAGTCACATTTATCACTGATCCCGTTTTAACACTTTTTGTACTGTGTAATTGACACTTACGTGCAGTTACTTGTTAATTTTTTGGTAATTATTTTGGACTAGTAATTACTTTTACATTATTTTGTTAAGCGTATGGCTCTTCTGACCACAAGCTTTGGAATATAATTAAGGAATTTGAACAGATGAGTTTGTAATAAGCCTTTTTGAGTTATTCATGGAATAAGAGAATATTTTGCTCCAGTGCCTTGGTCGTCTTCCACAGGATGTTCCGGAGGTGGATGGATTACAGCTGTATATATGCCTTTGCACTCTAGTTTTGTTGCCTAACCTTCTGGGAGCAAGCCTGAATAACCAACCTCACTTCTGCTATTATAGAGGGAGTTAATTTGGTTATTCAAATAGGACAGGCAGAATTCTTGCATATTTGTGTCCCCATTTCTCTCTATAAGGCAGCTGTGAACTTGATGTTAAATTTGTTGATTTCAAATAAAAGGATTTTTTTAACTTCAAATAAATATTAAAAAACAAAACAAAACAAAACCAACCAAAACAACTACTTCAGCAGTGTTTATTATCTTTAATATATTCACATTTAAAGGCAGCATTTGTATGTGGAGTACCAGCAATTTCCTGGGCCATGCAGAAAATCAGTAATAGTAATAGGACTGGATCTGAGCATGCTTGTATCTCATTTATACCATAGTAGTCCCACAGGTCAGGACAGTTGCTGGTCACATGCACAGGCCATGATGTATGTTTTCTCTTGGACAGAAATTTTGGGTTGGGGAGTGGAGGAGGTTTTGCTTTTTGAGATTGACATTAGCTGGAGATAGGGCATAAATTGAGGTGCACAGGCACTGGTAGTTGCATCAATTTTTCTATTAACATTTAATTAATCTTGCTCACACACACAGAATTAAATCAGTCGCTGAGTTGGAGTCAGGAAGAATCTGATGTCCAGCTTAGACTGGCAAGGGTGCTTTGGGGTCTTGTGTTCTCTTCTGCAGTTGAAAATAACCCACCCCCTCATGTAACCTATAAATACTACTAACTGTTAAACAGATTCTCTGATATTGCTGAGAGTAACCTCTAGCAAAAGAGACATTAGTAACTCTTTTGATTACTCTTGCCCTCTTCTTTTAGTCTATTGTAGCTGTGGTCCTCAATGAAAGTCTATCAGTTGTAATAGTGTCTTAGGAAATGTGAAATGGACGTTTTATGGACCCTTCTGCAGTATAGCTTTATTGTCTTGAATTAGGGAACTAGACCCTGCAACAGCATTGATGTAACATTCCTGAAGGGGAATTAAATTTTGAATGCTTGAAAAATGAACTGTAGGCATATATAATTGATTAAAATTACAACAAAAGATGTAAAGTCAGACAACTTATTATATACTTTTTATTGAGCAGTCATTATGCCTTATGAAAGTCTACTGATTATAAGATGTGCAGCATGCATTCATATCTATAGATACATATGAACAGATTTTATTTCTTTCTGGAATGACAACATAGTTGTTATCACTTTCCTTAGTGTTTATTTTCTTTAGCAACTCAGAAAATAAGATTAATGATTTTGTTTATGTGGGAGATGCTGTTTTCATTCAGGTCAAGGCTTTTCCTGTGCCTATATTCAGTTAAGATCTCCACTTTGTGTCTTATTAAGGGGTCACTATCTTGTAATCCTTTTATCTTCTCGTGATGGAGTTATTTGCATTGCTACTCTCTCTCAGTAAAGAAGAAAAAAAAAATTAAAAAAGCAATCTATGTCTGCCAAACCTCAGGCCACTGTCACCCCAGGCGTTAGTCAGCAAAATAGCTTGTATAGCACACGACTGTTGTCCATCTTCTCTTCTCTGCTCAACAGCAGGAGCCTTAAATCAAGAAATTTGAAATTGTTATTACAAATCAGTGTGCCATGCAACGTTGTCGTATGTCTACAATTCACTAGCTAAGCTGAACCATCTATTGTGTTACCTTGTAAAGAATATGGTTGATGTTACAGTACAAAATGTTGCTATTTTGGGAACTTCAAAGTTGTACGTAGAATCACAGATTTGTTCTTTAAAACGTACTTTCTCTAAAGAAAGCATGTTTCTTTATTCCCTTTTTTTTCCATTCAAAAGTCTAATTTTAGGGCCAGACTTTCAGTTGAGTTGAGCACCCAGGACTCCATTGACGTCAGCGTAAGCTGCAGCAGCTCAACACCTCTACAAATAAAACTCCTAAATTCAGAGCTTCAAACTAGTCTAAACAAAAGATATTTTTCTGCATAGACTTAATCAGATTTTGTTCTTACTTATCAGGCGTTATTTGTCTTTTCCTAGATGAGCAACTAAGATTTTTTTTTTTTTCTTTTTTTTTTTTCATTTATGTTGTATACTGTGAATTAAGTAACAATTTTTGAAGAGGCCGGTGGATACTTTGCCAAATCGCTCTAAAATTGTATGGCGTGTTTTGATTTTAACCAAAGTTACAGCTGTAGAGCTGTAAAGCAGTCAGTTTCCTTTATTATGACTAGTTCTACAACTTGTACTGTTTTAAATTGCCTGCAATTAGCATATTTCAACCTTATTTTTAGGTTTAAATTGCAGTGTGAGAATGTACTCTCCTCTTAGCTAATTAGTGCTATCAAGGAACAGTAGGTTACCTCATTAGTACCATGTGCATTTAATTAAAGAAGAGAAAATTGGAGTTAACCTCATAGTTAATATTTTCACAGAGTGCTACAATGCCAACACCTTCAATTGGAGTCACACCCCTGTGTATCTAATTATTCACTGGTGCCAAATAAGGTTAGCAAGGATACCACCATACTGTTGACAAAATAATTTAGATGGAAATCTGTTTGCCGGTTTCTGATGTGAATTTCCAGTTAGAGCAGATTATTTTTATTTGAATACTTTAGAGGCACAGGATATTTTTATTATCTTCCTACCCTCTCTTTTATGTTCCCACCCAAACCTAGGAAGGGCCAAGAACGCATGAGGCACTTAATCTCAGGCGAGCGGTCTGTGATCCTCTTCCTTACCTGGCAGGTGTCGTAGCAATCTGGATATAACCATTTTATTTAGGCTACCGGTATTGTTGAAGCCAGTACCGTTATATTGTACCCATGGAAACAACTATACACAAATAGGTCCAGAGTACAGGTACCTTCCCTTTGTAAATGTGCTCAGAATTTCTTATGGCTCGCTTAGCTTTAGAATTTTCTTTTCCACAATGTATGGGGAAGGTGGGAGAATGCTGCTTCATATACTTCTAGAGGGCATGAACTAATATAGAGATAAGCGCCTTCAGCTCCTTCAGGTTTCAGTGAAGTTGATTGTGATTGTTGTTTCCAATCTAGGCACTGCAATTTGTGTCTTATTTACCTACAGAGCAGTATTTTTTTTAGTATATATCGTACTTAAAAGAAGAAAAAAAAAGGAAACTATATTTTTGTCATTAATCTATGATATTGGTGGTCGAGCCTACAGTTTCCGGTCTGTAATAACATGAGGTAAATCTCTGGATATGAGTTTTGTATTTCAGTTTTGTATTAGAACAGCAGCATGGTGTGTTGGTTGCCCAGAACCCAATTTGCTTACAGCATCCGTGTAGTGTTGATTTTACAAGCTCTTGAGATGTACTTAATTTTAAACATATGAATATTCCCATTACTGATGTAAAAGGGACTTAAGTTTATGTCCTGGAATGTTTTATGTCCTGGAAGTAAAAGTAATCTTATTTTTCACTTAGCTTGTCTAGAGCTGAATGGCTCAGCACTCACAGAGTCAGGTACTCTCTAAGTGAATTTATTTTCTGAATTTTCTTGGCCAGTGCTATTAATAAGACAAATAATTTTGAACAAGCCATCTATAATCTCTGTGGCTCAGTTTTCCCATCTGCGAAATGGAAATGCCAATACTTCTTTCATGAAGGTGATTTACGTGCAAATTAATTACTTTTTGCACAGTACTTGAGTACAACACCGCTTTGTACCAGAGTATTTTGGTGCCAGATCAACTTCACATGAAGTATACTTAATGATTAGATCTGTGGGATCATAATTGAATCCTTGAAGGAGGGTTTTTTAAATTTATTTACAGAAATCTTCATGCTAAATCAAGTACTTTCTTGTCTGTTCTTTTAGGTTACTTTGCTCAGGTGCTTACATTGGCATATGGGTGCTTTCAATAGTCACTTTACAAGCTTACTTATAACCAACCACTTTGACATTTAGCACTACTGTTCAAATGAAAATAACGGCTGACCTTTTGTAAGTTTGGGGTTTTTTTACATTGAAGTAGAAAAGACGCTCTTCAAACACTGTGCAGTTCCCATACTAGCTTTACAAATTGCTGATCCTTCAGGATCTACAGTAAGTTGAAAGGAATCCACTGGATTGAATGGCAGGGTGGAACTCTGAAGTCAGTCAGTTTGACAGTTGGATAAAATTTCCATGTGAAAATAACTGACCTCAGTGTTCGCTTACCTAACTAGTACTTGTGTTTTATATATAGCTGCTAGAAAAATGTTGAATTATAAAATAGACCCATTTATAATTTTTTTCTTGTCTAAATAGAAGTGGGTTTGGTTGTTGTTGTTTTTTTTTTTTAATATGATACCCCCTTTAACTGTAAAGGTGCATTTGAAAACAAATTAAGCAACTTTGTTTTCTAAGTTAGGACCTGTAAGGGATACTTCAGGTTACAAAAGAGGAAAAAAACCGTAGAAATAAAAAAAGAATGAGTTTTCAGTCCTCCATACGTGTTTGAAGAAAACTATGTGAGAACGTACAATCTATGCAAGTCTGTGGTCTGACTTCAACCTTTTTCTATGTGTAATGTGATGTGACATAGGGACTGGTTTCATTTGTGCGGGAGAAAAACTACAGCTCAAATTACAGCCCTTGGTGGTATCATCGTCGTCTCTTTGAAAGATCTCACCCAACTCTATCAAGAATAACCAGGTAATAAAGGCAAGGTCTACGTCGTGAGTAGGCAATGACTTGGGTTGGCTTTGGTTTAGTACTTCTGAGTCTCAGCAAATCTAGTGGCTGGACCTTCTTATAAACATCCGTACAAATATGTAAAGCACAGATCAAACTAATAAGGATATAATTTTATATACTCATTTCCACAGCCTGGATCTGTGTAAAAAAAACCATCTTAAGCAGAACTTTCAGCTGGACAACTTTTCAAGAGAATCCAAGTCATTTATTGTAGCATCTTGGATGGACTGCTACCAGTTTGGTGTTCCCTATCTGTGAAAATATTGGGTAGAGTTAGGGCTTTTATGGGTTAATCATCACCCTTAAGTGAAAAAAAGATACTTTGAGCAAATTTTCTATATGTAATGCAATTTCATATAAATTCATCTTCTAATATTCCTATTAATTAAAATTAGTTGCTAAATTCTTTAAGTTATTGCCTAGCCTGGCAATCTTTTTATCTTTTCAGTGCTCCCTAATGAACATAATAGTAGGGTCACACTTTTTTCTTCTTTTCTTTTCTTTTCTTTTTTTTTTTTTTTTTTTTTTTTGGTTTGGTTTGGTTTGGTTTGGTTTAATTCCTATAGCTCCTATTATTCAAATTTGGTTTTTTGGTCATGTGGTATTCCAGGGAATGCATTATTTATTTTACTGGACTTGGTCACTTTGGCACAGTTAGAACTGACAGAATATAAAGTAAACAACTTCTGTTTTTCCAGGGAAAATGACCGATAAGCAGGGGGAAAACATTTATGATTTGGTCAATATTCTTTGTTGGCATATTAAAGAGATGAGAAAGAAGTATTACAAGATAAAAATAACACAAGCACTATGTTTATATAAAATATACTATACTATATGTCAGCTTGGATGAGGAAAGTGCATACAATGTAACTGTAAAATTATGATTTCTTCTGTGTTTTGTTCTGACTCCTTGTGTTCCTGCAGAGGTGTGGATGTCTCTTCCTCTTGAATTTTCTTTGCTATATTAAGTTTCTTAAAAGGAATTTTTTTTTTTTTTTTCAAAAATCACTCTCCACTTCTACAAAATTTAATTTACAATTGCATAAAGGAAATTACTGTAGTTTAGGCAGCCAAGCATTTCAGCAGATCCCTAGAAATGTACAAAGGAAAGAATGATTATCAGTCTTGAATTGTGGATTAAGAGGATCATACTACACAGAGTACTGTCTAAAAGTAGCAATTTAATAGAAAATGTGGATGTTCATGTGAAGAATGTCTCTGAGGTTGAAGATAGCATTTGAAATATGGAAGATTTTTTTTTTGCTTATTATTTCATAAAAGGTTTGCTTAGAGATGTTTGTCTCATGAATACTTCTATTGAATGTTACAAGCAGCTTCATTAGGAGTTTTGGAGACATCCTTTCTTAAGTACAGTGTTGGTTTTGTTAATTTTATTTGAAAGGCAAATTCCATTACATAAGGAAAATTCTTGTTGTGCAGTGCAAAAACTTATTAAAAATGTACACTAACTTCCTTCCATGTGTATGTTACAAAGCACAAATAAGCTGTAATTCAGGAAGTGCCATTTCATATATTTAAAGGGAAGGTTTTAAAAATCACAAAGTAATTGAGGTTTCTGAGGTTCTAGAATACATTTTTCATACACAGTCCCTTGTGCCTTTTTTCCCTATAAAACAGCACTGCTTTTTGAGTCTTGTAGAGAGGAGAGTGGCTTCTCTGAAGTCTGCAGCTAAAGTGAGTTGCAATATGACATGAAGAGAGACACCTTTCAACAACTTGTAATATGTGTGTTCTTGTCCCGTAAACTTAGGTAATACTTTTGCAGAAGACACTCAGTCAAACCTTTTATTGGACAAAATCAGCGCAGATTTTCTATAATTCTACCTTTTTAAACACAGGGAAGACCTAGTCCGTTATTTCAAATGTCACCTCTGTGTTAGCTCACAGTATATCCCAGTTATGAAAATGAAGATAGGATATCATACTATGCATAAGTTTTTTTCAGTACTTTATTTTGTATCAGTACAGTATTGGAAAATAGTTGCCCTGAACAGCCAGATCCAGCACAGGCTGCAACAATGAAAAATTCAATGGAGTGCTTTTCCAGAGGCGTTCTCCTTCCCACTGCAAATAAAATTGATTGTCACTTGATGGCAAAGTGATTTCTTTTCTCTCAAAATGCACTTTATTGTCAGCAACATAATTTATATCAAACAAGCAGTGACTTTCATCAGTTTATAACATCTGAAGATTATGTCTGTATCCAATAGGAAAAAATCTTTATTGCTTTGGTCTTTCGTATACAGCTACATCACTTTGATAATTAGAACCTTAGCTAAAAATATCTTTCACTAAATCATGGCTAGGTTTACTACTTATATATTAATTTTTTTTTTCTTCCTTCCAAATTGTGATATATGGCTGAATATCTGGTCCATTAGGTTGTTGGGGTTTTTTTTAATCTCTGTGGAAACTAATGAATGAATAGAAGTTGATTAAGGAGGAGCATTTGGTCTGTTATTGATATAGGAGATATCTATAGACTACCTCAGAGATATCTTTAGACTACCTGCTACCTATTCTCATAGAAATTAACCCTTTTTCTTCACCTGACAACATCAACTATAAACAGGAATCCATAGCCACACTTCTAAGCCTCTAAGGAATAATCTTTGATTTTGCAGCATATAATTATATTTTCATAGTATATTTATAATTATTATCTTTTATAATTTGCAGCATTATAATTTTAAACTAAAACTACAGAATAACATATATATACATATGCACACACAAGCATATTCTATACCCTATATGCCTATTTCACGGGGAGTTTTAGCAGTATATTAGCAGTTCCCTTAAGTTTTTGGCTCAAGCTAGAGCAGCACTAGGTGTTCCCCAGGTGGGGACATCCCTGGAACGAGGCAGGCCACCGCCGGTGCGAGCACGTGAGGGGGTGAAGTGTCTGTTTACGTGGCTGTGGGTGGAGTGGCCACTTGCACGAATGCCTGACTAAGTCCTCGTGGGGTACAAACTCAGCAAGTGAGCCACACACCTTAGCATTATCAATCACATAATACGAATTAATAAGACACAAATACTGTCCAATATATAGTGAAAAGAGCAAATGGAACTTGGCTGTTCTAAAGGTCTAAAATATTCCTAAGGATTTTTATATTTCTGAAAAAATGATTAAGTAATTTTTAATGTAATGCCGGTTTTCATGAACATTACATTTCGTCTGCCGTTTACTTTTATAGCTTTTCTGGAGGAAAATCAACAGTTTGTTTTGCTTTGTTTCAATATGAGATGAATCAGTTGCTTATATGTAGTTTAAACTGACTAAACATAACAATGTGTACCCTTTGCTCAGTTAATATTCAGGTTTGTGGTTACTTAAAAGCATATTGTTGAACAGGCTGATGGCTAATACAATACATGTAGGAGAAGGTGTTGAGCCACATGCCTCTTGTGGACTTTGATGGGAGTTTTATCGCTGTATCTCCATTTATTGTTTTGAAAGGGTTCCCCACAGAGCTAAGAAAGCCAGTGTATTAGGTGATATTAGGCTGTAAACATAAGTTATTTTCTAATAGCTGGTTTAAAACGCCAGCTAAAACATTAAAATTTTTAATTACAGAATAAGTGGTGATTATTACAATAAAATAATATCTAATAACATCCTTGAGTGACCTAAATCTGCAACTCCTTTTTGATAAATTATAATCCTTTGTAGTAATCAAGGGTCTTATCATTTAAGTTTAAAACATAATGCTAAAGTTGTAAGATTAAATGAAAAAAAATACTAATCAGAAAAAAGTCTACTGACTAAACTATATCGAATTCAGTATTTTTCCTAGTTATTTTACAAATCACGTATTCTTTAACATCTTCAGCACCTATTTTAATTCCCAAACATTATATTGTTTTTTAAGTTTAGACAGAAAGCACGGAAGTAAGGGTTTAGGATTGATCCTTCTTTTCTGTCACTGGGCTTTTGCTCATTCTTGGAATGCTTTAGAGCTGTTTGGCTTTTTATTTACAATTTACTCTGAAATTAGCTCTGCTTTTATATGCAGACGCATCTTATGTTAACTCTTTCCTTTATGCTTAACACTCTCATCAACTTTACCATGGGCTTGATTGAGTCTTGAGTAATCAGTTGGTCTTTTTTGTTCCTTGAGACCCATTTCCACCATTATTAGCCAGTTCTTAATATTTCTGAGTACAATATGGCAGTCACAAGTAAAAAATACAGTGCCAAAAATCTAACAAAATTTGACAGAATTTCTGCTTATTGTGTTCCCACATTTCATTTTAGCTGCATTAGAATAGCTTTGGTGTAGTGCTAGGAAATATCAAGCAAATAAAGTAAGTGATATCTAGAGCAGTTGTATGTACTTCAGATGTCATCAGATCTCATTGGCAAAACAATAGATACACATTGCCCTAGACTCTCCAAAAAAGTGTAATTCAGTTCCCGATCTTAACAGTTTCTGGATCTTAACAGTTTCTGTATTTCTCGACCACTAAGCAGAACACTAATATTCCGTTTGGTAGGTATTTTAATATGTGTTTACACAAAAGTGAGAGTTGTTAGGTTGCACCAAATACCTTGCCGGCTCCATAATCCAAATCCCATACATCAGTAACTGTTTGGGGGAGATTTAAATGGTATTTCTTGTAGACAGTGTTGGTAAAAGAACTCTCTTCTGTAATTGTAAAAGGGAACTTTAGCTTCAGGGATCACTGGTAACTTACTTCTCTTGTCTGCTGAGAAACTAACACTTCATACTGAGCAATTGGCAAGAAGAAAACTTGGTCTTCTTTCGTGCATAATCTGTACATAAATTGTAACTGAAGGTGACTTTTCATAGCAAGTGTCCAAGGACAGACTCTTGGATACAGCAGGTTCTCTCACTTTCATCAGTCACCTCTTGAGCTGAGCAGACAGTGCCACTAATAGCAACAGATTTTGTCAACTGTACCCTTCTGTTGGAACCTTTTTATTTTCAAAAAATTTAAATGACTTCTGCCATGTAAAGGGAATTGACACAAAAAGCAATATGAAAAAATGAAATTGATTTCATGATAGAAGCTGATAAATTTGATAAAAAGTTCATACTTTAAGCTGCTGCTTTCTTTCATTGACTTCTTTTGCTTAGCCCTTCACTTCTTCATCCCCTTAGCCAGTTTGTGAGCTCAGTAGGTATGCTGTTCTCAATAATTGTTGGGAGTTTCTCTTCTCCCAATTCCATCCCACACTTCCGTGGTTTTCTTTTTATCCTTCTAATTGCTTCTTTGCCATTTTCTTCAGAGAATCTTTACTGTAGTTAATCTAAGTGAGAAACCTAATCATCATCTTTGTGATTTATACTCCAGATACCATTTCCTCTATTAAAAGAAAAAAAAAAGAAAAAAAACAAAACAAAAAAAAACAAAAAAAACAAAAAAAAAAAAAAAAAAACCACAAAAAAAAAAAACCCAAACAGATAAAACTCATCCCATCTTCCTGTTACGGACCTGTAGATGCTTAGACATCAACTTAAAGACCAACAGGAATAATCTTTCCTCTTTCAGTGCCTTTCTCCATCACTGTCAACTGTATCAGCATGTCAGTTGTCTTAAGCTTGGAGCATAAACAACATCTTGAATTTGGGTATCTTTCCTATTCTTCACATCCGTAGTAAGGTACAGCGTTTTAAGCTGTGCGCTGAGCTGAAACTCTCATGCAGGTTCTCCACATTTCAGTTACTACAACTGCCCTCTTTTCAGCACATGACAAATGTCATCTTGTCTCATTGCTGCCACTGTTCTGCACAGATTATTTTCTTAACATCTCTCTCTGCGTCGTTCCCCAGTTCCCCTTCAAAGCATCAAATACAGGCAGTTTGTTTTCAGTTTTATAATCCTTCACAGACTGACTTCACGATACCCATTTTTCCTCATAAAGCAGGAAAAAAAATGAGCCATTAATTTCCTACTTACAGATTTTCAGATAAGCCCTATTGTACTTTCTCCTGTGCTGTCTGTAATGATTGTGAGGTACCTCATTATCCTCCTCCAAGTCAGTCATTCTGACTTCTCCAGTTTATGCACAGAAAGCTTAGGCACATATATTGCCTGCTATCATGACAGGTATTTCCTATCAGTCTGTCACTGTCATCTCATGTCTCACGTAGGACAATCATTTTACTCTGTGTCTGTGCAATGCCTACAGCATGGTCCTGGTCAGCAACATGGAAACCTTCGTACACTTGCAGTAATTCCCATGCTACTGCACCTGCTACCGCTTCCGAGTCTTTCACTGCCTCTGTGATTTACCATGTGCATTGAAGTGCTTCATTCTAACAGGATAAAATACAGCCTTATAATTAATTTTTCTGCATTACTGATTCGGCTGGAAGTTTTTGGTGGTCTGACCTTTCTGGGGGACAAATCATGCTCTTCTTCTGTGGCCTCAAAGTCTACTGAAATTGCAGAGCACACACATCTCTATCGCATCTATTAAGAAGACTCCAGTATTTTCAATCTACAAGAAATATTTGTAAGTGTCTCCAAAAAAAAAATACCTTTTTTAAGTAAGACCGAGAGATATGATTCAAAAGGACATTCAAAAACCCTTTGACACAGTCCTTCACAAGTGATTATTAAGAAAACTGAATAGTTCTGGGTGAAAGTTAAAGTTCCATCGTAAGTTAGAAACAAGTTAAGAGACAGAAGATTGAGTAGGAGTAAATTGTCAATTTTCAGCATGGCAAAAGGTTAACATTTCTGTCTACCACTGACCTGTACATTAAACAGCATTGTTTAATATATTTATTAATGAGCTGGAAAATGGGCTGAAGGATATCATATGTGTCAAAATTTAAAGATGACCAAAAACTTATTTAGCCTTATCAAGATTGGAGATGACTGTGGCACTCCAGAGGAATGTAGAATGGTAAGTAAGTGAATGCCATGGTGGTAGAAGAAAGACAGTATTGATTAGTATGAGACATACTGAAGGAGTAATTTGACTGCTTACACTGATAATGTACCTGTTTGCACTGGTTGTTAAAAAATAAGAATAATCACAGTGTGGGAGAGAAAACAAGTTGTATCTTCTTATAACAGCCACATCTTTCCTCAGTCTACAGTAAGATGGAAACAAGAAAACAATCCCAAGATTTATGAAAATTGAGAAGTGTGCTGACAAAAATATTAAAATACCATTTTTATTTTGATGTATGATCTTGTGATGTTATGCTGAATTTAGGATGTTTCATTTTAATATGAAAATACCGCTCAGTAGCCTGAAGAGGGATCATTTCTTTTTTTCCTCTCTCCACAGATACTTCTGTTATGCAGTCCAACTATTTTAGACCATACATTGTGTCTGTGTGTAACTCCTAGCAAAGCTGTACTTTGAAAGCCACAGGGGAGTGTGGTTTCATCCCCGTTCATATGTATCTCTGTGTGAGAGTCTGCTCTGTGTAATAGTTTTTATCAGTGAGCTATTATTTCAAAACCAGGGAAGTTGTTTTTGTATATAAAATATATTCTAAATGCAAATGTCATTTAGGTTGTTTCTAAAAAATGCCAGCAAAAATTATAATATTAATAATGCTAATAATAATTTCTTAGTTGAGAAAAACAATTTGCAGTTAATGTCTGTGAAATTTCTTTACTCCCTAAATCTTGAGCAGATAGAAGAAACTTGTCATTTGAAAAACTGGTGGAGCTTTGGTTCCTAAAGACCATGATATCAGGTTATTTACCCAAATCAGTTACCCAAACTACACTAGAACTGTCTTTGTACAGATAAGTGAATTTTTTAATATATGTCTATATATGCACATTCTTGTGAATTGTCTGTAGAGGCTTTTCATATTTAACTTACTTGTATAGTGCTTTGTTCTGCTTTATACTCAATGTTTCAGTCCTTTCCTGTTATATAGTTTTATGATTCTAGGCTTTATTAGGAACAAAATATACCACAGCCTCTTCATTGTTTGTGTTCCGGGAGCACAGTATTAGTTGCAGTCTGTGTATTACTTCATAGAAGACTCTTACTTTTTATGAGCCGAGTCTCTTCTTGGAGCAAGTGCTTTGGTATCTTTGCATAATTCCTGCCAAAAAGGTGATCCTCATTCAGTCGTCTAAATGAGAAATCTTTCACCTGAATTGTGCAACATAGGAAAGCATGAGACTTTTGGTCGTACTCCTTCCAATTCTGGCTCTCTAGGCTTGGACTATATGCCCATGAAGAATATTTATTGTTTATCCTATTTAACACTACAGTCATATCACAGATGCTCCAAATACTCTTTCTCTGCTTCTGTTTTGTTTCTTTTTTTCCTGTGTATCCTGTCTTATTGGGATGCCAGTAGCCTGTGTTCATGCGTAAACTGGACTTCTGCTCGACAGAACATCTTCTGTTCCTGTCTAAAGAATGTGTAAATCTCATCAGACTAATTGCAGGTAGGCTGGCTCAGGACCCTGAAAGATGAATGCCAAGATTTGTTGGATACAGTCCATAGCAACCCTGTAATGGTCCGATCAGGAGGGACATGAGGTATAAAGATTAAAACTGCAGTCTCTACATCCCTTGACACTGTCCTGTTCTTTAAGAAAAACATAGCATTGCCTTCTGATTGCCATTAATAACCTATCTTTTTCAGTGCAGTATAGTCTTTTTCTTAAAGACCTTCAGAATGAGTCTTAACTGATATTTCTCTAACCATCCCCTTTCCTTGGACTGTCTTTCATTTTAGGATTTCATACTTTTTAAATGAGACACTTCCTTCTTTTAAGAAAATTTATTTAGCTACACTAATCTCTTAAATCAGCTGAACACTCAACTCTTTTCCTTGAGGACACGCTTTAAAGGACCTGTCTTTGCATTTCTTTAGATCTTTGGGCTAGAAGAAGTTGTAACTAGTCATACAATAGAGTTTGTTGAGAAATCTGTGGGTGAGAAACACACACTACCGATAGAATGAAGAATTTATTGGAGGATGCAAATACAGACACATGCAAACACAAAAAGACAGGATGTCTGGAAGTTCAATACAAAATACTAATTATTCCCCGAATGATAGAATTCATGGTTTCAATTTCACTTATTACTTAAAATTCAAGAAAAGTCTTGTTTGACTGACTCAAAGAAATTTATTTTCTAAGTATGCATGTAAGGGGTACCAGTACCATTCTGTGAATCTGAACACCACCAAACTACAAGCTGAGCACGCTGTAGTTTCTTTCTTTGTAGTGGATGATGCACATTTTCAGTTGGACTTTTGTCACCTTGTGTACCGCAGTTTGAAACCATGAAACTACAGGTGACAATTCATGTTTAGAGTGGTAGGCCTTTTTCTAACGTGTGTGTCTAGCATAAACTGCCAAGTACATCAGGAAAAAAGCCATTTTTTGAAGTGAACAATTAATTACAAAGAAGACCAAGATGAAATGGGAAAGCAAAAATAAAAACAAACCAAGATTTTAGTTTTCGAAAGAAGACACACTCTTCATTGTCAGATTTCAGCTGGTTTTAAAGCCTGTTGAGTAGTTACACATATGAGAATAATTCCAGTTAATATATATAGTCCTTTAGGACTGAAGATATTCTTCCATTTGTCCAATTGACTAAATTCCTCTATGAACCAGCAGACTGTTGGCTCCCTTGATTCCCTTGAATTGTTCTGCCACAAAGATATGTATCTGCTCAACAAAGAAGGATGCTATGTCAGCTATGGAAGTGTATGTAGAAAATCACTATATGTTTCTCATTAATGATTTCCTGCATTTATAATTGCACAACAGCTGTAGATGTTGGTAAGACCACTTCCTTTACTAAACAATGTCTGCAATATATGTTGGGGTTTTAAGTATTTGTCGTGTAACCCTTGGAAGGAAGAAACAACATACGAAAAAGAGAAACTACTTATTGCTAATTTTATTTATGATATTCATCTTTTCATCATCTTTTTCCAACCTCACCTTACTCTAGGACATTTTGATCATTTTGTTCGCTGTTCTGGTTTTGTTATCTGTTGTGTTTGGGGTTTTCTTGATTTGAAAAAACAAGAAAGTGATGCCATTGCTGGAAGGATGGGGGAGTGTCCTGCACAGCATTTTTCACACTTCTGAGCAGTATCCTCTTGACCTTCAATTTAACTTTGAGACAGTTACTCTTATCCAAGAACCGATTGCTCAATCATTTTATCCGAATGGTCACATCTTTAGGAAACAAGACACACACACAAGAAGGAATGGCTTATGGTTGACTTCAAAGCCTCTTGTGCTTTGCCAGCTTGCAAGGTTCCTTTATGTTTGGAAAAGCTGAAGAAATAAATAATTTGTGGAGGGCCTTGCATGTGAGGGCTTTTAAGGAAAAAAGCCATTAGCCACAAATTCTCTGAATACCTTCTTGGCTGGGGAAGTTCAGAGGCACTTATTGCACTGTTTACTCCAGCTGTGACATGCAGATAGCAGGAGCACCTTGTGGCTGAATATGTCGTTTTCTCAGTGGGATCGCAAGAGTGCTCTGACTACATCTGCATTGGGGACCTTATTTCAGCGCTTTCACTGAAGCGCTCAGTGAGGAAATATAAAATGTGCAACTGAATATGTTTCATGGTTCTACAGATGAGAAGGGAAGAGTGTTCCTTAGGCACGTTCTACAGATGTGCGTGGTCACCTGCGCTTGCTTGTAAAATAAATCTAGGGTAAGCTTTGTAAAGCTACAGCCAGTCATGCATGCCCCAGGCCCTCTAACTGAGAAGTTGCCTATTTTTGCATGTGATTCCAGGTCAAAACTCAGGCTTCTAATTACGTTGCTCATGTCCGGAGGAGTATGACAGTGGGTGATACTGAGTCGGATCCTAATATCCTGTGTTTGTGACTGCTCACTCCAGATGTGTTACGAATGGTGGGCTGGGTGAGAGGATAAGACAGGATAAAAAACTTGAGATCCTTCCCTTTTACGTTCTCCCAGCAATGTGAAGCTCAAGAACCCTTTGTATTCAACAGCTTGAAATAGATTTTTCATCTATGAATTTATAAGTTTATTTTTTAAAACATGTAAAGTTTGAGGGGTTTTTTCCTTGCTTGTTCTGCCAAAATTAGTACTTTATTTCTTTCTTGAATGTATCACGTCCTGTTTCCAGGCATTGAATCTTGTTAAACTTTGGAGAGAATTAAGAGAGAACAATGTCAACATCCCTATCACAGGATCATACATCTTGGGCCCTGCTAATGCTCTTTGTGCTTCAGAAGCTGGAGATCAGCTTCTTCAGCAGCTGAAACCTGGCAGATTTAGACTAGATTTATAACTTTATTTAGTTACAGTGAAATCATTCAAGTTCTGTATCATGAGTGATTTCACATACCAGCAAATCTCTGCACAAAAGCTTGCAGGACATGACTATGGTATCTCCCTGTAGTTGCCTTCTTTCTCTCTCTGTCTTACTCAATCTGTTCTCCTTTTTTCCTAGACAATTATCTGATGATTTTGGAAGTAAGGACACTTCTTTATTTTCAGGATCTCATCTGCCATTCAGTCTGACTCTTATAGATGGAACGAATATAAATTTCTCTTCCAAACAGACAAATTTTTTTTCTGTAATCAGCTGGGAAATATCCTGGTGACAGCTCTTTGTTTATATTCTACACATAATGCCAAAACCCGTAAATACCTTTTCTCTGATCAATGTTCTGCTGTATCGTATTGAATTACAAAAAACTATAATAGCATATACAAGGCTTATAGAAATCAGTGTCTGTAAACTGAGTATCACTGATCAAGCGTACAAAATTTGAAAGGTAAGGTTGCTTCTTCCCTGTTCTCTTGAAGTTGTTTTTTCTGATGAGTAGACAAAGAATTATAATATGGAGTTTCAACAGTTTAGCTCCTCAGAAAATTTGTCTGTGAAAATAATAACTCAGATTTACTCCGTGCATTTTAATTCTCCATAAGAAAAAATTTGGAGGTGGTGTTAAAGTTAAGCAATGCTGCCGAGCTAATGGAGACCTGTCTCTAATTCTGTTCTGGAAATCTTCTGAAGACTGAAGTTTCTGGCTGCCTTGGAAGCTTAGCAAGAGGAGTTTGTCTCAGACATTGCTTACTAGCATCCAAACACAAAAATCACCAAACTTGGTTTGTTCTGAGTAAAAAGACAAGCGAAAAAAAGAGCCTTCATACAAGGATTAATTTTAGTAGCATTTACTTCTCTGTGCACACTTTATGTTTAGATGCCATTTATAAATATCTTATTATCATTTGTTAAATTTTATGACAATTTATACCATGCCTGATGACTGTAATTCATGCATTAAACATGCACACGTATTTTAACAATATTTGCATCTTATAATATGCTTTGTAACGACTTGTCATAGACTCATCGGTTAAACATTTATTTTACAAATGCATTTTGTAATATGCTATGGTAATAAACTATAAAAAAGTTGTCCCACCTTGTAATATTTTCAGGTGGATGAATAATGCATAACAAATTCTACCTTCATTTAAAACATGACCTCTATTGTGATGAAATCTGATACATTGTCTGGATTTGTGGTGATCACCGAGTTGTGTGAGGTGCTGTCAATCTGCTTTCTGATTAATTTTTGTAGCTGATAAATTTGAATTAATCTGTAAATATTTACAAAATAATATGGTTTATTTTTTCTATGATTTTATTTTTATCCACCTGATTTATTCAAACCAAATGTACCAACCCCCATCACGCTGTGAGCTAATTTTCATTCAAATCATTTCTGGAAATTCAATTCAGTTCTAAAATTGATTATCAAAATGGTGATTGTTCCCTTGCTGGCTGCCTAAGTTTGTCATATGTATCTCTAAAGAGGCCTATGCTACTGTCACATCTAATCTTATGAGCCATGTAAAGCTGAAGGGTATATAATATTGGAAAAGTTTATACTGAGCTACTACACAATACAAACATGTTTTTACTATTTATAATTTTTTATTTGGGATACATCTGATTTTATATACTTTTTTAACTTACAGAACTTTATTCAAAACAAAATTTTGCTTAAATTGGCAACAGTCAACTTATTGACTATCTGACTTCCTGAAGTATCATGCTGATTTTTTCAATAGTTTTGTCACTATGAATGTTAGTCCCTAGGATTCCCCGGCTGGTTTCTCTGTCTGTGTGTGTGCATGTGTGGATCGTAACATTTTCATTCATTTTATTCCACAACGAGAGTTTTTCTTCAAATTTGGAGGGAAAGGAGGGGATTTGAGGGTTGGTTGGTTTGTTTGGGTGGGATATAGAGTATTATAGGGATGTCCATACATCCAGTGATAGAATGAAATGAATGAAGATTTCAGCAGTGTTCTTTGTTTGTTGCCTTCCTGTACCTGAATGAAAATCAAAGTGGATGGAGGTTTTACTTTTGCTGTTCACCTGGAATAACTTTTCGGACATCATATCTATCTGATGCAGTCTGAATGTGTGAAGTCAATACAGAGTAGTCTGGGTTTACATCTTCTTAACATAAATACAAATGACTAGTTCAGGTGCATACTAATGGGAAGTCAACATTAGATAATTGGTCTCTTGGAAGCGGGCTTTATTTCACCGGACAATAGATGGTTACACATTGTCTCTGCCATTCACCTTAATAGTCCAGGCTCAAGAGCTTTTTGTCACCATTCATAGTCAAGGCAATTTTAGTCAACACATTGTTGTCAATGCACAGTCAACACAGCTTAAGAGACAGTTTACCGGATCTAATTTAGACTTCTAATTAGGATTTAATGATTTGTGCTACAGAAATGCCTATTTTTCTCCTTGGATTATACAGGTAACCTCAGATGACTAGCATAGGGTAGACTTTTTGCATTTGGTAGAGTGATATCCCCCCCCATTCCCACTTCTATTTTTCTTTCTTTTTTTTTTTTCTTCTTCTAAATAAATTACTGCTTATGAAATGAACCAGGCTTATTGTCGATAGAGCTTTACCTCTTTACACACTGAGCATATTAGACTACATTCTACATAGTCAAACACACTCTGTTTAGATTGCATAAATTCTGTTACGGAAGTCTCTCTGCTCACGGAGAGAATAATTAATTCCATTTCAGTTTGCTATTTCTTTGTTAGTGTTTCTCATTAGGTGAAGGCAAGCAACTAGTTCCAGTTGGGATATAGTGTTCTGGTGATGTGGCATCTATCCTGTAGCATCGAGACTGGGTAGTAGTCATTCTACGTAGGCTTACAAGCATTCATGAAACTTTAGACTAGTCATCTAAGTACGGAAATGGTTTTAGTAAAGGTGAATTATTTAGTCTTCTATCACAAACACTTCGCCATCACTTCTCCCTTTCTTTTAAGATGGTCTCATAATTTGAATAACACTTGCTGTCTTTTTCTATTAAAAATCCAAAATGCAGCAGTCATTTTTTGTGGGAAAAATTTACCTATTTTTTCCCCAGTGGTCATTTTTGTTAGAATCATGTTGTCTTATTTACTCATCTTTCAAATGATGGATTTGACTGTGGTATTTCATAGAGAGTATGGTGACTTCTAGAGTTAATTTTATAACAGTTTTTCCTAATGTGTAACAGTTTCACTGGATTTCTTAGTTTTAATTGTGCACACTATTTCTTTGAATACATCGAAATGATGCAGTATACTGGTAGTTTCTTAGTTCTCATCTGTTATATTCTCATCTATTATAAATCACATTATGGTTGCACAAGAAATGCAGTAAATATCTGTATTATGTGATGGGAATTTCTTTTTGTAAGTTTGCTCAGAAAGCACAGAGATTCCACCCTTCACTATATTTCTTGGCAACTTGTCTTTCTTTCACATATATCAAATATATATGATATATGTGCTTTTGTTGTTACTTGGCTGCTTCAGGATTTCTGTAGTTCAGATTCATTGCATTCCTTGTGTTCTTGGAATTGCTTTTCTTCATTTCAGGTACAGAAAAGCCTATAAGACACGTTCTAGAAATTTGTTTCTCCACATTGCATATGTCTGTTTATACATGCACATACACAAGTGTCTATTTACATAGGCAGGTATCATATGCAATCCTAGTACAGGTAATAAACTGCAGGGTTGTTCGTCATGCACTTTTCTCAGCTGAACTTGGCTTGTCTCTTTCCTTTTGTCATTCCAAATCTCTACTGTTAACACTAGCAATAATTTCCCAAGGTATTATTTTCTGTTTTCTCCTTTTTTTTTTTCTTTTGCATGTCAGTTCTTTTCCCAAAAGCACAGTGACTTGTGGGCCAGAAAGGAGAATGTTTGATCCAAAATTAGTGAAAAATTCAGTATCTTGCCACTTATTGAAGCCAACAGTAGGGTCTTTGTATCGCAGGTTAAGAGGAGATTGTAGCTGCCTAGTAGATCACACACTTGATTTAAGCACTGGGAGGTTAAGATGCAATAGATTTCTCAAACTACAGTATTCATATACATACAAAAATAATTTTAAAGTTATTTCGGTATTTCTAAGATGTAAAAGTTATCAGACTCCTTCAGAGGTTCATAATTAAAAAAATTACCTTTATAGAAAGGAGAAAGAGCTCTGTGATGCATTTTAATACATTTTGAAGATTTTTAAGCTAGCTTTTCTTTTATATAATCCACATTTCCTACATACATGATGATGTGATGTTGTATAAAGGTTTTATTCTAGTTTTGTTTGGGAGAATCTGCATAAATCACGTATGGTTTCACCATTTGTGAATAATGTGGCAACTCCAAACTCATGCCAATGAAACCATCATAATATCATATCATGTACTGTATATAATAACATACATACACACCTATAATGAGGTAGGGGATAATACTGAAAATCTCTTCCCTCCAGGCTTGAAAAGTGACCAAAAAGTAGAGGTCACTTTTCATGCCTTGGGAAAAATAGATCAAGAAATTTAAGCTCCAATCAATACCTATAACTTTAAAATGTATTTTAATGTGCTGCAGCTTCAGTTACCCTCAGCTGAAGCTTCTCTATTTTAGCTTACAGGGTCTTGTGACCTCAGCCCATAGCAGAGTTTCAACAGTAGTAGCGACAGCCATCTTGGATAAATGTAAGTGAAATTTTTCCTCATTTCTATAGTTTCTGTCCCTCACATTCACTTTTGGAGTTTTGTTTTTCACTCAGGGTGTAGACACTAGTCCTGACAACACTTCTGCTGTGTGTGCCAAGTAGCATGATTGACACAAAGTAGCTGTAAAGCAACTAAGTGGGACCTCTTGCCTTTTAAATGTCACAGTATCAGACTCATCTTATACTTTTGAAATGCCAGTATGATGGCCGTGCAAACTTTATTTTACCTGCAGCTAGCTTGATGGTAGTTTTCATTATCAACTGTGATTAATCTGCAAAGAGGGAAGTAGTACAGAAAGCCTTTGGCCACGTAATCTTGTTTTAGCTAACACTAAGGATGAAACCTAGGAGAATTCAGAAAAGATTCTCCTAAGGAAAAGTTTGCCTTCTTCAATCAGCTTTACCATTTCAGTTCTGCTTCATGTCAGATTGTGGTAATCCATTCCCAAACTTAGCTCTGCATTCACTAACTGTTACATAAATCTGTGGCTGGAGCTGGAGCTGGAGCTGGAAAAGTATACAGTTCATACGTACTGCCTATGTAACGACTTCCAGAAGCATGAGATAAGGAAGGAAGGGCATCTGCCCACTATTGGTTTCTGAGGAATATCAAATACAGCAGATGCTATTAAAGACAATGTTTTTTCAATAATTGTCATGTTGTTGTAATGGTGGCAACTCTATGATCCTAATACAAACAGAAGAAAATAGAAATAGGGTTATTCATTGAGAAAATCCTGTCCTGTACGCTGATAGCCTTAAGAAGCTGGCATTTAGCAGTAATGTACAAAAGATACCTGGACATAGGTCTTGTACGTTATTTAGTCCTGAATTGGCCTTTGTCTGAATTCACCATTTGAGAACAACGCGGCATCCTTGATCTGTTAAATCACCATGCCACGCCTCCATCTTCTATTTCTTCATATACATAAATATGTATGTAACTTACAGACTTACCTAACGTTCCAAGTTTTTATTTACATGTATAGGCCATAGTTACACTGTAACCCTGTAGCTACAATAGTACCTTTTTTATGACCTCAGGTAGCTAAACATATGGTTGTTCAAATGCAGCCTGTTCTCTTCATGTGGTTTCATAGGATGTATCTGTCATGAACTATATGAAATGAAAGGCAGTACATATGCAGTAGTTAAGGCTAAAACTAGCAGAAGTGAAACGGCCTCCAACCCACCTGTCTTACAAACATGTCATTCAAAGATAGGTAAGAGGTAGTCTTGGTGTTTACCTGCAGACTTACAGTCAGCTTAAAAAGTCATTAGAATTCAGATCTTCTTGCAACTATATGGTTATATCAATATCTCCATAATGGATGTGAGACCAAATCGTATATAGCAGGGTCGAGAAGCTGTGAGAGTAGAAGAACGTGTATTGAAACCAGTTTGTGATTATCACGAATTTCTGTGTGTCTCAAACTCCACTATGCCATGTAGGTGGGAGGGGGTCATTGTTATCAGCTACACACAGAAATCAAGTAGTAAAAGAAATTGCATGCCCGGAGTCTATTCATTTTGACTAAAACTATATGACTGAAAAAAAGGTGTAAGAAGTGTTAGCTTGGCTACTGGTTACTAAGCAGGAATGTACTGAATCATGTAGAATAATTCCTAAAATTTCTCTGAGGAAACAGGTTTAGTTGAAAAGCCATGCAAATTCTGAGGACCAGTGTCCTAAAGGGTAAAGTTGTTTAGTGATAATTACCATAAATATTCATTTAATTTCAAAAGAAGAGAAGGTGTTCTTACATTTGTCGTTGCAAGGCTGAGTTAATGAAAGACCTTTGAAACCACTGTCAATAGGAAGTATGTATAGATTTTGAATGTGTGTGAGTATAAAATAAAAGATCAATTTGTGAGGGATTTCATGAAATCAGCACTATAATGATAGCAGTTTCAAACCCAGCTGTATCTATATGCTTATCAAATACCAGATATTTTGTTGGAGCCATGTTTGCCAACATAAATTTGTTACCACTACAAGCTCAGTCCTGTTATCTTTTTGACGCTGTAGTGTACGTGACATCTCTGTCCCATTGAGCGATGTGATCCTTATGTACAGGATTGATCCCCCGCTTTGATAACTGTCTCAGTCTTGTAACAACATCAAGATTATTGAATTAATAGAATGATAATGTGATTCCATACATCTTGTTAAAACAATATTCCCTTGATAATGGATAGTTAAAGTGTGTTTTATTTCCTGTTTTTATTATTTATGTAGCTCTTCCAGTTATCTTTGAACAGGGGAGACAGGATGTATTTATATATGTCAAACTTTGGGGGTTTTACTAGAATATGTAACATGTTTAACATTTGGTGTCTATCTAAATAATATGTAAAATATGCATACACAAATACATACCTATGTCTAAGTGCAATGTTGGGGCTTATATATCTCATTGTTAACACTTCAGTATGTTACACAAGGACTTTGAAATACAGTAGAAAGGAATTTCTGAAAATATGTTATACAAAGTGTGGTAGCGTATGCTCAGAGGTTGTACAATGTGAAAAGCTTGCTATAAAATGGTTTAAGATATTCAAAAGCCAGATGCTCACAAATCCAGCCTGCTAATCCATTTGGCCAAATAGATATAACATTACGTACTTTATATGTGATACAAACTTCTACGAATTTCAGTTTCTTTTTTATGTCATGCTATCATGTTTCCAAAAGTCTAGGCTGCTGCAGGAGGCATTTGTGCTCCATAGTAAAAAAGTATAAACTACCTCTGAGGATTTTGTAGAGATACTGAAGTAACGAAGGTACTGGTGGTATTGCAGTCATAAATATCTAGTTATGTTATTCTTGTGGTTCTTCACAATTGTCTTTACATCCTCAATGTATAAAAGGCAGAGGAATATTAGACGCTTACTAAAGACCATCCCCACAGTACATATTACTGCAAATGTAAATTTTATTCAGCCTGAAATCTCCTTCCTTTTAATGTTCCATGCACGGTGAAGTCTAGACGGTTGGAGTGAGTTGGGGGTTGTGGAGGTGGTTTTTTCAAAGATCTGTGCACCCCAAGCTCCCACTGGGTTCATTTCTAAAACCCACGCATCATGCCATCACCTACGAAATAATGGAGAGATTATAATCATTCATTCCTCAGTGCCTTTGCATCTTAAATTGGAAGGTACGCCTTGGTTTCGTTCAAAATTCATTCATTTAAAAAATTGCTTCAGGATGTCTTACATTTAACAAAAGTTAGCAAGAGTGTGGCTTTAGCCACTTTAATGAGTTTGCCGTTCAGAAGCTCCCAGTAGTGACTGGGTCATCAGTGCTGACTAGAAACGGATAGAGAGACAGATAGACGCATATCTACACCTTTTTAGGTAGTCCCTAAAGCTTTGTTCCTTCCCCAAGAAAAGGTAAATAGTCAGCTTAAATGTCTTTAGCAACTCTATAAACAAGAAGATGCCAACAGCATGTCTTCTTCTCTATTACCTGGGTGTCCTATCTGTGTTCTCCTTCCATGTGTAAATGCTGCTCTAATTTCCTTGTGTTTGTTACCACTGTTTGATATTTGTAGAGTGTTCATAAAGTTTATAGAGACAATAAAGGTATCCATCATTAACAACTTAGTAATAATCCTTAACTGCTCTTTTTAATTGAGTCGACCATTCAGCGCTCTCCTTTTCTTCTCCTTAAATCTTTTTTTCTAGCCCTTGTTGTGGCTTGTAACCGAGTCTGAATGCCCATAATTTAGAAAACTCTTGAAATGGAATAAGCTGAGTTTTCTTTACCAGTTTGGTAAAATGATATTTTTGGCCTCTGTAGGGTTTGCCATGGTTGGGAATAGGAACTATCCCACTGGAAAGAATCAAAAATATAGTGAAAAATGTGAAATATTTTAGCAGTAGCAATACAATTGATCCAGCATTGAGTATTTCATTAGACGTTCATGAAGTATTCCATTTACAACATTTTTAATTAGGACTTTTCAGTACTAAAACACTCTGAAATCTGTTACATTAATTTTGTATCAAAAAAAAAGATTTTGAGGAAGCTGAAACATGCCTACATTTTCAAAACAACATTCTTAATATTAGTTTGTCAAAGGTGCATGATGCCAAAGTCAGGTTCACCTCAAAGCAAAACTTCCATTTTGAAATTTCCTTCACTAATATTTTGATAAATACATATTGCAAAAATTTGATTTTAAAGAAAAAATCTGGACTACTCCTAAGCAATATTTTTAACCCTTCAGCATTGCTTCTGAACCAAAGTTGTTCTTTTTCACGCTGCTTGATTATTGCTCATTTGTTATATTTCAGAACTGGATTGTTTTTCTGCATTATTGGGCAAGAGGGAAATATCCCTGTAGCACCTGCAATCCGTAGCTATATTTTTAATCTTGGTTTATGAAACGCTGTAGTTTTGAACTTGCTTGCACTTCCAGATGAAAAATAATTTTTCAGTTATTAGTTTTCATTTAAAGGCAGGTCTCAGTGTCTTCTTACAGATTTGAAGAGCTGCGGAAGCTCTGGTAAAACGTAGACGGTGGTATATGTTCTTTTTCTTAGGAGTACTGTAAACACTGTCTATATGTGAACTGTAATACTGTCTTTTGTCAAAAGGATAACATTCTAGGTCATACAGTATTTAAATTAATACTCTGCACTTCGGTAAGCCCAGGTCTCACAAAGACCTTCATCCCTAGGTCAGTTCTAGGGGCAGTTGTTGTTACTGTCAAACCTGGGGGCACAGCTGCTGCTGAGTTCAGATCAGTGCTGATTTCAGAGCTGGGTCAAGTATTTAGGTACAAATGTGCATTTTCTTATGTTTGTAAGATATAGTCAAGCATAAAAATAGCTGATGAAGTTTTAATTAATATAGCAAGAATTCAATAAGGGAATAGTAGTGAAAAGCATTTATTTTTACTATTCCATTACAAAATACTCATTTTGTCAGTAAATGGCATTATTTTTTTTCATCATTAATTATATCTTTGCAAAACATTTACACTTTCTTATACTTGTAAGTACATGTCTACAAATAATAATTGGCTTTAATTGATGCAAAGGAGGTTTGTGTTAAACATCCAATAACTTTTTGAAAATAAGCAAGTGCCGGAATAGCCTGCTGGGGGTGTTGTGGAATCTCCTTTGCTGAAAGTTTGTGAAAAAATTTTGGACAAATGTCTGTCAGAAACAAAACAGTTTATTCTGCTTATGAAGAGAGGGATGGGCTAGCTCACTTGCCAAGGTGTCTTTTTTTTGTTGTTGTTCTGTGATTTGCGTAATGATTTTTTAACAAGAAATACTTTTATTTTAGCTTATGTCTTTTAATGAAATGTGTTCAAATTAGATTGCTAATCAGTGGTTACAGCAGTTATGCCTATGGGTATATTTAGTGAACATCGGTTTGTGAGGCTTTTTTATGAGTAATCCAAATAGTATGACAAAGAAGCTACATCTGTTACTCTTAGAATAAGTATCTGAATTCTATTAAAATAATCTCTGGGTAGTTTCTAAAACTAAATAAAGTGAGAGGCAAATAGAAGTTTGTACAGAAAATACTTTTTAACAGAAGTCTTAGGCTCAAATCTTGCAGAAGGTTCTGTGCTTCTTTCAAATTCACACTACGATGTAAGTAGTACTGAATCGTCATAGGATCAAAGCTTTGTGACTAATTGATTTTGTGTCTAGAGAGCCAAATAAAACCAAATTCTTACGACTCTATAATTTTCAGTGGAACAGCGCTCGGAGAGCCTTGGAAAGTACTGCTTTATTAAATGCTTTTACGAAAAGAAATTTTGAGCAAGGGATTTAGGAAAATAAGGACATAAAAGCTCGTTACTTTCAAAACTAACGGGGAAGATGTTTCCACCCCCTTCTCCATCTTGGGGCGCTGGTTGCTCTCTGAGGTGTAGGGAGTAAGGGGCTGGAATTCCTCCCCTGCCAGCCTGGGAGCAGGGGAAGAGCCGTCCGTCAGGCTGCTCCGGCAGCTGAGGGAGCCACTGGCACTTGCTAGCCCCGTGCGTAGGGTGCCGGTACTGATCCCACGTGAAACAGCTGAGAGAAGAGACCGAGTTTCTGGAGCCTGCTGGTTAACTGGCACTCCTGGCAAGTCAGGCTCTCAAATGCAGGTCCCCGCTGTGGGTTCAGCCCCTGTCCAGGTTCTCCTCGTTCGCTGGGGGAAGGGGACGTGGGACATGACCCTGGCCATCGCAGCCTTTAAATGAAATGCATTAAAACCCACTTTCGTGTCAGTTCGAAGGAGTCAATATTTTCAGTTTAAGAAGTGTCAAAATATTTTCTTTTTTTCCTATCTGCTTGTCAGAACTGCCTTTTTTTTTTTAGCAATATGCATTTTGTATGGTTTGCATTAATTTAAATTTAGGGTGTTGTTTCATATGGTGCTTGGCTTGAAGTGTGCTGCTTCTATTTCTGATTTAAAGGACTTGTGAGTCCAAAACATTTTTTTGTCTCTTGGTAGGCCTACTAAAGCTCTTCATTTCCCTACAAACATTGCATCGTAAGAACTTTAAAAATATGCATTCTGTTTGATAGCCCTGGGAGTGCTATATAGGTTTTTTTCTGACAAGCAGCCTCCGATATCTAATAAACCACAGTTCTGATCATCTTTGAAAAGATAAATAATACTTTTATTTTGTAAATGCGTAGTGACATCCTTAACAAAAATACATTATGCAAGAAATACCGACAATATTTTAAGGTGAGTTAATGAAGATATGTTCAAACATTGTAATAATCAAACTATTATCTGTATACAAGACTGAAGAAAATATGTTGCTAGGTGCTGCACCATTTTTGTGATTCCTCTTGAGAATGAGTTAGCTAAAATGAATGTGCTCTGCCAGCTTTATTTAAAGATCCATGCTTAAAAATGACTAATTTTATAGCATGTATTTTCTGTTTATGTGCCTGTCAGTTTTAAACAGCCTTTTATATGCAAATGCGTGATGACAGTTCTATATTCTGTGTCATTTCTTCACTAGAGTTTTTCATGCTATTGGAATAATCCCTTAACAGATATTTATAGAGTTTTTACTGTTATTTTGACAAATCAGACATTGTTATTAAAATGATAAAAGAAAGTAATTTTAATACTTTTTACATTGGAAGTTCTAAACTTTTTAAAAATGATGTATGTTTCCTAGCTCTATTTTAGTAAACCTTTTACAGAAGTGGGGTCTTTTTAGTTCCATTTTTTGTGATAAGAAAAATCTGTACGTGGAACTTGTTCCTAAACAGGTGTATCACTGAAGATCCAACTTTACTGCTCCTTCAGTCATTTCATTGTATGTGCCTATACCAAGTTGTGCGTTCCAGTAGTTCATTAATATCATATGCTCTACCAGTACTAAATTTGGCTCCCCTTGGAGATAGATTGTTTTGCCATAATTATCAGTATAAACAAACTCAGGCTTATTATCTGTAGTATTTGTAGTTCGGTAAAGTTGTTGCCTTGTGCTCACAAGGTGAGGAGCTGGGAGGATTTCAGCCGTATTGTCCATTGCAGTGCGTGCCTAAGGAGCGGCTGAAGAGAGCACTCTGTGATTTCTAAAAAAACCTGTAAATTTGCCTCTTTAGGTAACGCTTCATATTTTGATACTAAGCTTAGGCATTAATTTAGAATAAAAGCAGAGATTGAGAAAACAGAATACAGTATTTCCGTAGTCTTGAACAAAAAAGTCATTGGCAGGTGACACAGAAAGACAGTGAAAGGACAGAGACACTCACCTGTGTCTAATGAAGGAAGTGACATTTCAGTAAATGGAAGGTACTTAAATATATACTGTGCATTGGCAGTCTCCCAAGGCACTGATGGAAGTGTGTTTGGGGAAGGGAGCGGCGGATTGAAGAATCCACTGCACTGAGCTGTACTGTGAGAGCGGGAGCAGGGACTGGCTACTAGCAGAAATTTTCAAAGGCTACCAGCTGCTGAAGCCGTGGACGGCTTTCAGATCTCTTCTTGACAGATGTTGTGAAACTATATTTACCCCAGTTTAGTTGCAAGATTTCTGTATTATTTTCAGGGTGTCTCTGTTAATGGAATTACTGGCGTGAATCTTCTGTTGTTTGAGAGCAACACAGGGTACACAGGACAGTTTTTCGGCCACTGCCACCCAGGAACCCTGTGGCCTTTCAAATGAACTGTCAGAAAGTCCAGATTCATCTTGCCTAACGGAAGGCATTTAACGTTAGATAACCCTGTTAGAAGCTGAGTCAGTCTAACCTGTGCCCATAGTAGAGAAGAGAGACAGACATAGACAGTTCTGGTTTTACATGGACTGGATTAGTCCATGGATTTGCACATTGTCTCACGTTGCCTATAGGAAGTGTCCAGGGTAAGTAGATATATCAGGAAGATGCTTAAAATGATGTGGTACAAACCTGGCCCAAGAGTCACTGGTTCTTGATAAGATACTATGAAATTCTTAAAGTTAATATTCTGCGAGGTCCTTGTCAGGCTCAGGTACCTAATAGATTGCTTCATGATGTGATACTTTCATATATTCATCTGAGGTGGGAGTTAGTATGGGACAGAGAGGGAGCTTTTGCTGTGACAAACTCCCGTGTTACAGTTTATGTTTCCCATTGGATCTCATTTTACTTCTTCAGTTCTTCTGATCTCCATAAGCATTTTTCTCTGTTAGATGACACTTAGGACATTTCCTTATTAAAGTTAACCAAAAGATTGAGTTATTGTTCTGTTATTCAGTTTCTATATTATTTATGTCTGAAAAGACTAAAAAGTATTCAAGCTAATAACCGTGTCATCTCTTATAAAACTGCCACATGATGCTATATAGTATAAGAAAAGCAGCAGAAAATTCAGTATTTACACCGGGACAGATCTGACCACAGTCCTCAAAACACTGCATTTGTTACACAATTAGGTGTTTGTGTGAACAAGCAGCAAGACAGGTGGCAAAACAAAATCAGGCATACAGAAACATCTACCCTGCATGTGAACATGGCTGTATTTTATACGGAACAGGAAAATTTAAAATACTCTCATTCATATGACGCATCACAAGAACATGAAATGCTGCACTGGTTTCTAGTTGGCGAGAACATTAAAACATAGCAAAAGTTAGGTGCACGTGCAGTTTTAAATGCCTATGCAAAGCGGGTGTTTTTGCAAGAAAGTGAGCAGAAGATGATGATGCATATGCTAATACTTGATGTGTATACAGGCGTCAGATCTGAGGTTCTTGCAAATTTTGAGAATTTTCAGCCTGAGGCATTAATACCAAGGTGGCTTCTGGATACTTTTATGGCTTTCTGATCCTTGTTAGAGTAGTCCACGTGAGGCCTTGGAAAGAGCCTTTGGGTGTACTCCCTCCCTTACTGGGAGTCAATAGTTTAAAACGTATGTTAGAGGTTTGAGAAAATAGGACATTATGGCTTTAACATTATTAAACATGTTGGTAGAATCTGGACTGTTCTATGGCTGCTATTTATCAAATAAAAACTAAGGATTATCTTCGTCCTCCATTTGGCTGTCCTTGTAGCTCATGTTCATATGGGAATATACTTTCCATATTTTCTCCAAACCTTTTGAGAGCATTTTTGTAAAATACATCCATGTAATTTAAGAAGAAAACCACAACAGAACTCCAAACACTACACCAAATGTTGTACATTGGGTCATTTATTTTCCTTTTAAAAAATCCTGTACATGCTTTTTTAACTGGAACTGTTTCTTACAAAAGTGTGAAGCCCATGTATTAATTCACTAAAGATCCATTAATCCATTTTGCTCATGTCCAAGAAACCCCACCTTTCCATTATATACCCCAAAGACATATAAACAATAAAAGTGCTGACAAATTATTCTAAACTCCACCGCGCTGCTTCTAAAATTTTAACTAATCAAAGACTCTTTTTAAATTGCTATAGAGAGTTCAGATTTACATGAACAGGTACCCGCAAGTTGCCTGGCCTGGCAAGTGTTTTGTTGCTCTAGTTCTGGCCTCCCTTGACAGCGTTGGTCACTATTTTCTTGCGCTGTTTTAATCTGTGGCTGTTGCCAAATCTGGATGGGGAACGCTAATGGTGATGGTCAGAAATGAGTTGGTGACTGCATTGTCTCCTTACTCTCTTTACAGCCAGCTTTCCCCCATTCGCTGTCTCACAGTACAGGAGATGAATTTTCTTGTAGTGAAGAGCTTGCTTCATCTGCTCTTCAGGCTCCAAGAAGCAGATGGTTGGGCTGCAGACCTGCATTTCATGATTGGTGGTATGGCCCCCTTCTATCACAAACTGATCAAAAGAGACTAAAAGTGGACAGATAAGGGATTTGATTCAACCACCAGATGGGAAAATAGGTGGATTGGACTAATCCCAACACTCCTCCTTGAAAGCCTGAGAAGTGTCCACATGTCAGCTGCTCCGTGGACCAAATGATAGTCTTTATTGCTTAAATTTGACTGGGATCCATCCATTTTATCCAGAGGTAGGAGCAACTAACACCAGTTCATACCCATGCATTCCTGGTGAATGTACATAAAGCTATAGAGTACTCCTCGGCGTTGGCAGGGTAGAAGAGGGAACTTTCCTATTCAAGGCTACTTTGGCTGAGATCAAAAAATACTTCTTTTATCTCTATCTCAGTAACATCCGTAAGGTATGCTACTGATACGCTTGGATACTCTATTTTCTATCTTCTGCAACTGCAGCATGTATCTTTGCTATGGCTGCCAAGATTTAAAGGAGAAGGGGCAGGATTCAGGATGGAAATCTTGGATATGTTATGTGGGTCCTGGGCAAGGTGGCAATGATACACAAATCATTGTGATCCGGGTCTCTTACCTTTCTATCTGAAACTGTCTTTAACTGGGTTCTTATGTCTCATGCACAAGGGTTAGAAGGAAGAGTAGCTCTGTAACCCATGTGCTGGCCACAGTTCATGCCTAGAGTATGTTTCTGTGAGATGGAGATAAAAATTGTGGTCTGCCATTTGGTCCCATATAAAGTTATCTTTATTTTGCTATCAGTGACAGCTGTGTGTTGTTGCTTGAGGAGCAGGAAAAAAAAAAAAAAAAAAGTAAATCTCAAGACTAGTAAAAATGTATTTTTAAATATTAAGTTTTAATAAATATTTTGTTAATGTCAAATTGATCCCATGATTAGCCACAGAACATATAAGCAAGCTAATGTGCAAATCTAGGCATGTAACAGTGTAGCCAGACTTTACATGGCCATAAACGGCAGCTGGAGAAAGCCCTGGCTCCTCCTATTGTCAATGAGCCAGTTTTTCTAAGCATCATAGAAGTGAAAATTGAACTGTCTTTTCCACATCTTTAAGCCTGGTGAAAAAGGTAAGGTCTCCGCAGTCCTCCAGGAGAAGCTGCATTCTGCACCATGCAGCCTTGTAATATATATAACGCTTATAAAAGGGCAGCTGCAACAATAATGCCGAGCCTGACTCTTACTTCGTTTATATCAGTTTCCACCGGGATTGCACTGTTCACTTCAATGGCCTTTTAGTACACTGTGTTTACATGGATGTAAACAAGAGAAGAATCTGCCCAGAATGTATCACGCTGTATTGCATGTAATCAGATTGTCAATATTCAACTCCTATACGTGCAACAAACTAGAGGTGAGAAAGGTTACTGTGTCTGTCCTTGTTCTGAGGAGTGCAGGGGCTAAGACGCCAGAGTGCAACAGTGCACAAAAAAAAAACCATCAGCCTACACAGATCTGAAAGTCTGGTGCTTATACATATGCTTAAATGGGACTCTGGCTTGGGGATTGTCTAGCTTTGAAAATCATACTACATAGACGCTGGTCGTGCGTATTCAAATAATCACAACCTCCATAATTACAAAATAGACCCTGATTCACTCTCCCGTTTTTGGTAGCAGTTGAAATGCTTCATTTTGGTCACCTGAGGCTTGCTGGCTAGTTGGTGAAAAGAGAACACATTCCAAGTCAAGATTTCAAATATTCAAGATTTAGTTGGGCTGAATTATTTTCTGATTGTGTCTCCTTTTGTGTTTACAACTTGAAGACTTTTCTTTGGGAAAGTGAAGTTGCCTCCATTTTGTATCAACAAGAATTGTTTCACACTCTTCTGCTTTTAGCTGGAAAAAGCCAACAGAAGAGTTGTGCTGCTGAGCTAGGAACGATATTTCTCTTGGCTTTATTTCCCCTTAAGACAGAAACCCTTAGAGTGTGTCAGAGCAATTATCCACTTCTTGAAGACCTAGGAATACAGATGAGAGCCTTCAGCCTGTTGAACGTTCTACAGGATAACGAAAATGCAAATGTAGAAAATTTTAAGGTGGTGGTAATTGAGGTATCTTGGGATGTGGTTTGATTTGGGCATGTGGGGAAGGAGTATTTCAACTGGTTTGGATACATTTTCTTGGAAATTTAGAGTATCAAATTAAATCACTTGAAAATCCAATGTGCTATTGTTGGTTTGGGTTTCTTTTTAAAACCAGTAGAAGCCTAAGTCAGCCAAGGTCAGCAGTTCTGCTGAAATTTTCTAAGGCTGTCCTGTGTGTACTGAGAATTGAAACATAGCAACAGTGAAATAATCCCATAATTTAGCACAGTATCCTGATTTTCTCAAATGGTTATGTAAGATTAATAAAACACTTTAACTGATACCTATTTACATATATCCTAAGAATTGCCCGTAGGTAATACAATGCTGGCTTGAGAGCATACAGGGTATCTCATACAATTCCACTTCAAGAATAATTTTGGTGGCTCCAAATGGGTACGCATGGGTAGTTCTCTGCTCCTTCACTTCTGTGGGGTTCAGTCATACACCGACGTTCTGTTCCACAGCAGAAGGGAAGTGAAGTATTCTCATCACCAAATGTTGTTACATGCCTACATCGGGAGGTTTGTCGCGTGATTCATGGAGAGGAAGCTCTCACACAGAACAATTCAAAATTCAGAGCAGAGCTCAATTTATTCTGTCTGAATTGCCATCTAAAGGAGCTTCTCTCTTTCTCTCTAAACTGTATAAATAGTATATAGACACTCCTCCTAATTTAAACTGTTAAAGTTACAAGCTATGATTTGCTTGGCTGCAGGCAGTCTGCGTACTTGCTGGCATTGTCTCGTAACAGGGAAACAGTGCAGATGGATCTGGTTTTCTGATGCGCAAATAGTACAATACTTTCAGAAAGCTGGTTTAGTCTGTAAGGCATACAGTCCTCGAGCTTTCTGTAGGTCTTGTAGTTCATTATGATGGTAATTTTTTATGAGGACTGTAGCTCATTAGAAACGGGACTGAAACTTTGAATATTATTGGCCATCAAATAGTTCCAGCCAGCAGTAATTCCTGGGTGTTATTGACCTGGGGCAAATTTGTACCATTGCCCTAGAGCTTCATATCCCATTATACACATCTCGAGTCCGAAAAGCTTTAGATAACGTTTGTTCTT
>NC_064890.1:29276516-29296516 GCF_929443795.1 Astur gentilis | reverse complement strand
ATGTAGATAGATTAATAATAATAAATTAAATTCCACTGTAAACATGGAAAACAGGAGTCATGATACAAAACGGGTTTATCTTTGTTACTTTGTTATTCTTCCTGTTGCGTGTGTCTTAGTGTTTCTCTATTGATAAATGCTAGTACTTTGTACCATGATCTATATTTTTCGAGATGCTTCAGAAGCATGTAACCTTATCTAAGGTGTATAAAATCGGACAGTACATATCGTCCATCTAGGGAGATCATTATGTATTCTTGTTCGCTAGGTATGAACAGCTTACAACTACCACTCAGTTCACTCTCAGCTCTTTTTAATATCGTAAAACCAGAAAGATTTGAAAGGTTATTATTATGGTAGACACTCTATGCATTACCAAAGTAGTTTTGCAGTAGTTTCTTCTTTTAAAATAATTGTTTCCTGCTAAAGAGCCTGATCCTGCACTGGAAATGTGTGGTTTCACACCTACATTTATTTTTAAAAGAAGGATCCTACAGAGAGAAGTTTCTCCATTAAATGTTTAATTACACTTCTTTCAATAAACCAGAGAGACTTGTCTTACTGAACAGTTCCGTTCTCAGATCTGCCACTTAAAATGTCATGTGACTTTGGATTAATTACTTAAAGGCTGTGACTTGTTTCCTCTGTCTGTAACAAAGAAATAATTCCTACATACCTTGAACTGGCTCTGAATGTGACTAATACATGCGATTTTGTGATTCTCCTCAGAAGCACTGAAAACTAAGGTCAAGTTTTGCATGTAATTTTCATTATCGATATCTGACTTTCAATATAAAAAGAACTTGGAATAAAAATAGTATGTCTCCTTTGGTTGTATTTGGTTTTAATCAAAGTCAGATTGGTCAACATTTCTTGAAAATGCGTGTGCCGTTTTCCAAGGCTTCTAAAAAATGCAAGAGCTTACTGAACGTGCAGGCTACTTATGCTGCCTTCCATTTGTGCCATTAGGAATATGATTTTTGTAGGTAACATAAAAATATAAATTTACATGATTCCTGTTATCGGCTAGTTCATAGGAGCAATAGATGAGTGTTTACCTGGCAAGCTTCTTTACAGGTAGAGCCAATTTTTTCATGTATGACAGAAGAGTGGTGTTAAATAGACAAGCTCAGCCTCCACCACTTCTCTATTAAATTGCTCTCGGGAAAAAACAGATTTGTTATTTTTCAGATATGTTATAAGTTCTGTCTTCATTTCTGCAGCCATGTTCATCTATTTAATATCCACTATCAATGTTTTCATTCTGCGTCGTAGCGCTTCTTTTATTAGTACAGTCACATATAGTAGTAAAGCAGTTTACACTTGGTTTTGCCTGAAATGCTATTTAGATGTGTTAAAAAAATTGTTTACATATCTATAGTTTTATTTAGTGGGACTTGTAAGCTAATCCAAAGAAATGGGGGACAGCCTGCATCAGAAACATGAGAAACTCCTCAAAACATGAAGCCTCCATCAAGGGCTGTGTCATGGAGCCAACAAATTTGCGTGTTCTTCAGAGGCCGTCAGACCCATTGTGTTTTGTAGGGTTGCTGTACCCGGTCATCTTCATGACAGGGTTGGGAGTTCAATTTCTTTGAGGACAACTTGTAACAAATGGGTTACAGTCATAAATCACGTTTCACTTTGTCTCTTTGGTTTTTCATGAGAGGTCTGACCTAGAATTTGTTGGTAGTTTGTAGCCCACTCAGACGAACCACATCATTTAATTAGGATCATATCTTTTCACTGGGTCCCTCTACTGTCCTCTACCTGAACTGACTTCAGGTACACTGAGAGATTTCTATGAAAAAGAGTCAGAGTTTGCCTATTCAGTACATTTTTGTAAAATCAGATCAGAAATCTCGAAAAATGCAGACACTAAGCCAAAGAAATATATCTAATGCACATAATTGGCCACAAAATAGCAGGTTTCTGATGGTCTTCTGACCCAGATAACACAGTGACACTACACCAATAAGAAATAAAGTGCAGTCTGGTGTATCACTGAAGGCTGTGAAATGTACCAATTTATATTACCTAATTACAATTAGAGAAATCTCTTTGCTTAGTAAGTTTTGCTAATTTAAAATTCAAGCAGTTTTCAAAATGCCTTGTCCTTTATCTATGAGAAAGAAGATAGTTATCAGGTATGATACACACATATGGATCCTCGCATAAAATTCTGTTAAAGGCAGTATTATCTACATAAATATGTATTTTTACTAATGATCTTGACTGCCAGTTCTTTTCATGCTTTTGTCCATCATCCTGAAAAACAGGTGTATTAGGTTCTCCACTTCAGGCAGTTGGAAGTGACTCTTGAAAAATACAGGAAAAACAAATTCAGAGAGAAAAGCTCTTAGAGTATACCTCAAAGCAGGTGTTTCCAAGTATAAGAGCAAGTACGTAGTCAGGGAGATTCGGAGCAGATAGTGGAAAAGCTAGCAGAAATAGAAGGGGAATTTATATTTCAGACTGAGGAATAGAGGACTCTTGTGGCAGCACGAGTCTTACTGCACATCTTACTGGCTAGAGTCTTCAGCACAGAGCATGAATAAATCAGTGCCACTTACAGGGTTCGGCTGATTTTCACTCTGTTTAGATCAGAATTTTTACTTGTGTATTTGAACATACACAAGCCAGGAAAGATCGAAAGATAGAGGGGATGTATAGGTAAGAGGGGAACCGGAGTAACAAGTGTGCAACACCTTCACCATTTGCTCCATATTATAATAGTAAGCATGTAAGTGTTAGGGAAATTCTTGCAGGGTTTAAAGGTTAAAGGTAATGGTTTAATTGGGAAGGCGTCCATCTTCCTTTCTGCCTTCTCATTTCTGTGTGACATGTGGTAGTTGAATAGCATCAGCAAGGCAAAATTGTTACAAGAAGGCAAGTTCAGATCTCATGTAAACAGAGGAAATTCTTATTGACTTCAGAGGGAATTGAACACTGACTGCAGTCGGTGAATTTTGCTCTTTGCTCATGCATCCCAAAGTTGTAAAAACTTGTTTGTCCGGCCCTTGGGACCAGACTTAGGATAAAACATTATCACATAGAGATGTGGTGTTTCCAATACTACAAAACTTCTAGGTGTCATCAAGTGTAACAGCCAACATTAACCATCTGAAAGTTAGATGTCTCCTCAAAGTGAGTCTACACTCAACGGAGAGAGACAGGGACATTCAGAAAGGGATTGGTCCTATGCTAAAACAGATGCCTAAACTAGATCAGATAAACTTTCCTTGGGATTTCCTTACTCTGTTGACTACAGGAAGGGTCTAGTGATAGCTGAGATTAAATTCCTCCCCTCTAGTGTCCGATTTTGAGTGGAAGTCTGGTTTGTCTTTTCCACTTGTATTTTCGAGTAAGACCTTCAGAATTTTTATTCTTACAATTCATTTGTTGTTTGCAAAACATTATCAGACTTTTTAATAATGGCTGGTACTTTTACTTTCAGACTCTTAATTAGTCGATATTTTATGACCGTAATTTATGCTGCGATGAACTGTGTGAAAAGTGGTATTCTGTGTAATAGATGAAGTAATTTCTTCTAAAAGTAAACTTCAGCAGACTTGTATTTCTTTTTTCCTCTAAGTGTTACATTTATACAAAGTCTTTCGGGATAGATTCAAGTAATAGAAATATTAGAATAGGTTTTCCTCTTAAGGTTTGTTCATGATTTATTTTATCAATAATAATATTATTTTTGCTGATTTACAGAAAGCTGGAATGTCCTACAAACATCTTACAAAGCGGTATTTATATGCCAGCTTGCTATTATACACAGAAAAAACATTTGAATTTTGCTAGACAAGCGAGTGGCTGCTTTTTCATGGATGGAAAACTTGGCCTGCTGACAGCTGTTCGACTGTGTCCTGCTTAGCTCGAGCAATGGTTTCACACAGTGTGTCTGCTGCAGCGGCTCAGCGCATACCTCAGGCTCTTCCACGGGACTTTTCTCTCTTACATATACAACCACGCATACTTGCTGTGTCTTTCCCACTCACACATACATTCCTGAGAGCATGTGTGTAGGTGGGTGTTTATGCATATGTAGACGCTTCATCTCAGTGTATAGCAAACAGAAAATAAAGCCGTGTCCAAAACGGCACCTACACAAAAATGCATTCTTAGAATTTAGTGGACAAACTAATGATCTTATGACAAGGCTTCCCAACTTCCAGTTTTCAGTTAGGAGTGACCAACAATCCATTTCTTTCTGCAGAGACTGGGTGACTGGGGTGGCAGCCCTTGCTCTGTACTCCAATATGTCCGTGGCATTTTTTTCCCTGTATAAATCAGACTTCCTTCAAAGACTAGCCGAGCAGGAAAGGTTTTCTTATACTGAAGTGATGTATTACGCAAATATTTTTCTAGGCTAAGTGTCTTCATTGTGTAAAAATTTACTGCTTTAAGATACTTATTTTGCTGTCTGTTTTAATTGTATCTTTTGAAACAGTCTCAATAGATTTTTCTTTTCGTAACATTATGACACTTGATAAGATGATTGATTATGAAGTGTTGAGAGCCCTGCCATGTGATCATTTATTTTTAAATACACATTTATACTAGCCAATGCTTAAATTTCTTGCAGGAATACATAAGAGATGCGAAACATAAAGCTTGAGTCTGATCGAATCTGATGCCTCTGGAAATAGAATGCCACAGTACTGTGGTCTTAAAATAACAGATTCTGACTGAAACTGGAACTTTGCAGTGATAAATATTATGTAAAAAATTATGGTCCATCTTTGGTACAAAATAAAAAAGATGTACAGCTGTGGTGCAGGCGAACTAAAATGTGTTTGACGATGATATCTTTCTTTCCCTGTGCAGGTGCCTGTGTCAGTGGCCATGATGACTCCCCAGGTGATCACCCCTCAGCAAATGCAGCAGATTCTCCAGCAGCAAGTGTTGTCTCCGCAGCAGCTTCAAGCACTTCTCCAGCAGCAGCAAGCAGTTATGTTGCAGCAGGTAATGTGGGTTACCTGCTTTGGACCGTTAGCACAGGGCATTCGCACAAGTGTCAGCCAGATTTCATGGGTCTTATTTTGTAATGTTTCATCGCTCATTACGCCAAAAAGAATGAAAATAAATGCGAAGCTTCTCAGTCTTTAAATTTCTTGTTTTAATTGCAGAAGTGTGAAATTGTGATTTTGAAACATTAAATATTATATTAAAAACAGCAGCAGCGGCAGTGGCAGATGCATTACAAATACCGAACAAATTGATATTTAAATTTTCAAGTGCTTAGGCACATTTTAATTGTAGACTTGCCAAAGGAAGTGCAAATAGAGTTGTAGATAATTGTTGCTTTAAAATTCATAATACTGTAGTGCTCCCTTTAGTCACATAAGTGGTATGCGGTTATGAAATTTGAACTTAACAGCTTGTTTCATCATGGGAAAAAGGGTTTTTTTGTTTGTTTGTTTTTACATCCAAAAAATTTGTCCCAGATAAGGCTAAAAAGAAGGAGGAGATTGCTGTTTCCTTAGCACAAAATCTGGCGGCTAAGTGAAGAATCCATGAACTCGTTATTCATACAATAAAGATAGTGTCAGTGATCAGTACCTTAGTGTAACGCAGAGTGGATTTTTGGTTTGGTTTAATTGTCATACAGAAAATGATGTGTCTGTCTGTCATAGTCATAGCTCAATCACTGTATGTTTAAACACTTTAATATCCAGTACTGTGATCATTACAGGCAATTCACCTTCAGTTGTGAGTCCAGCATCCTGCTAAAGAGATTGACAGATTAATTACTTTTTTCCCCTAAGAAACAGACAGTTTAGTTTGGCCTTAGTGACTTGTAGGTTTCTTGCAAGTGGATGAGTACAGCTTCTGATTTGTTATATAGGACATGTGAGGAACTTAGGTATAGTTATTTGAGGAGTTAATTTGGCTCTTGCATTCCCTTTAGAATACAGATTTTCTATACCCTTCTGTTTAGGATATTTTGGAATCTGCATTGGAAAATTTCAGAACCGCCTTGGAAAAAAATGTATGTAGATCTGCCTCTTCAAATCACATTTTTTGTTATGAGGTGATTCTTAATGGCTACGCTACCATATGCCAATCTAGAAGAGTTTAGGAGATTTATAATACTTGAAACTTTTGCCTTTATTTATTAAAGTCAAAATGGTTTATTCAGCAACAACTACAAGAGTTTTACAAGAAACAGCAAGAGCAGTTACATCTTCAGCTTTTGCAGCAGCAGCAACAGCAGCAGCAACAGCAACAGCAACAGCAGCAACAACAGCAGCAACAGCAGCAGCAGCAACAGCAGCAACAGCAGCAGCAGCAGCAGCAACAGCAGCAGCAACAGCATCCAGGAAAGCAAGCAAAAGAGGTAGGAGCTGAGCCCCTTGCTGATGCACAGTAGCCTGAGCTGTCAGAAGCTTGGAAAAGACAAGAGCAGTTTAGAGTTTTTTCCCGTAGCAAGGATGCGGCTATCAAAGATTTGTTTTTACGTTTTTACTGGGCTTAATATCAGTGCCGGTATAATTCTCCTGCTCCCCTTTCTGAGACATAGGATTTGAGCAGTCTAGTGCTGCTGTCGTCTAATGTTCGCTAATGAATCCGAGTGTGCAAAGAACAAGCTGTGTGGTGGACACCGTACTGATTATCTTGTATTCAGAGGCAATCTGTGGTGGGGAAGGAGCCTTACTTTCCTCAGTGGCACAGCTCAGAGAGCATGCAAATTTAGTCCGTGGCTGAAAAAGAGCGATTGAGCGCAGATTTCAAAGTCACAGGCCCCTGATTAATGAACTGCTACTGTAGGTTTGGAGTGGCGAGTAGAAAGTTACAGTTTGATGTGCTCATAAATCAACCTGACAAGCGGGTTTCTCAGGCCTAGCTTGCACTTGTCAGCAAACTGCATCAAATATAAACATAATACAAACAAAACATGTTGAAGCAGTTAAATTGATCAGCAGGTATCCTCGACGTTGTCTTCAAGCTGCCCATTATGCAAACGTAGAGGAAGCAGTTGTGACCTCCTGAGGCTTTGTTTCTGTTTGGATTTGTGAATAGAATTTCAGACAGCCATCAACTACGGAATAGAAATTGCTCCCGTATTTCTCCGGAGGCTCTGGGCAATCCACATGACTTGCTCCATTATGCAGTCTGTTTTCCAGTGAGCGCATCAGAAGTTTCTCTTTTCCCCAAACTAGAAAGGAAAGGTCTTCCACAACAGCTTGTCTTCCTCTGATGTGTGACTGCCTTCTCATACCCTCCTGAGTCTTTGCAGACTCCAGTTTGTCTTGAAATGCCTCACAAAATTGGAACTTATACTTTTGCTCCATAATAGGGCACTTCGTTGCCTTGAATGCAATGCTCCTTTTAATATATTCCAACAAGAAAAGAGAGCGAGCTAACAGGCCAGTGAAATGAAGGCTACATCCCAGTTTACTAATAGATCACTGGAGACCACGTTCATGGGCCACTGCAGACCAAACTTAGTCAATTGGAAAAACAAGAGTGCCTTCGAATCACAGGCTGCTCTAAAGAGTTACACTTCTAGCATAGATAAATTTGTTATCATCTGCCATGAGCTGGGCTTTTTTTTTTTTTTTTTTTTTTTTTTTTTTTTTTTGAAACAGCTGTTATATACTTTCTCTTGACCCTTTTCTTCAGTGTGTCATTAAGTATATCTTGCCATTTTCCCTAACACCTAATAGCTTGAATGAATATAATAGAAAATTTCAAACGCTTTCACTGCCTGAGTATTCTACAAATAGCATTATTATTTAATAACTGAGATTAAAGGGAAAGAAGTTGATTTTACGTTTTTGGCTTTCTAGCCTTCACTGCACACTTTACTTTTTGCTGCATTTGCTTTTTTTCCCCCCCTTTCTCTTTGTAGCAGCAGCAGCAGCAGCAGTTGGCAGCCCAGCAGCTTGTCTTCCAGCAGCAGCTCCTCCAGATGCAACAACTTCAGCAGCAGCAGCATCTGCTGAACCTTCAGCGTCAGGGACTCATTTCCATCCCACCTGGCCAGTCTGCTCTTCCTGTCCAGTCTCTGCCACAAGGTATTCGAGTAATACGTGATTGGAGTAATTTCTAATTCACAACTTTTTCTCACCGTTCCGTTTGCACCCGAACTTCAGCAGTTTCCCATTATGACACTTAAACATACTCTATTATTAGAACTTTATTACTCATATTACCAAGGTTTCTTGAGGCTGATAAATTTTACTGCATACTTTTATGGAAGAAAACAGCTTTTGAGTGTTTTTTCTTAGATATAAGATGCATATTTATTAGCCTTATGTGCTGAAAACAATATCTGATAGCAACACAGTTCAGGCACCATTGCTTTTCTCTGAGGAATTACATAAATCTGATTTAGTGGAAATGTTATAATTTCATTTAATATAAGCGAACAGAGAGAAAGTATATCAGTGATATTAAAGCCATTCCAAAACTTACTTTTTTTTTTTCTTTTCTTCTAAGAAAAGAAAGTGTTTGGTATTGAAAAGCATTTCGAATCTTCAATTTATGATATGTGAATTTAGGATCAAACCTTGGGATTAATTTTCTTTGCTATTCCTTTGTATTAAATATGCTAAATATGACAACAAGTTTTGAAGGTGGTTATTCCAATAGTAATGAATTATGACTGACAAATAACAGTAAAGACTTTCCGGGGAAAAAAATTTCCCTTTCTCACTTTGATCAAGATTTCTCAATGCTGAAAGTGAGCTCAAGCTCTACTACTTGACACAAACACATTCATGGTTGAAAGAAAATAGGCCACACACTTTCGAAAAGTAAATTAACTTGAAGATAAATGCTGCTTACGTTTTACAGTAAGGCCAAAGACTTCCCATCTTAAGGACTCTCTCTATAACCTGAGGTATGTGTTTCTGTTTGTGTTACCATAGAGAGGTGAACTAAACGTCTGTCATAAAAATTGCACAATACTCTGATCTCTGACACTCCAGTCCTGCAATGAGCATTGTTTAGACTGTGTTCATGACAGGTAACATTACTTTTAATTGGTCTTTATGCATGTATCTGTTTCCTCCACCAGATAACTGTTATGAAGTTGAAGCTTCAGAAATTAGATGAGCAAAAGCAGAGTACACAGTATATAGACAACCGTGTGGACAAAAAAAACCCCAAAAGACAGAAAAAAGGCATGAGAAAGACTTACCCACTAAAAACCTCATTCCCTGGAAAGCAGGGATTCCAAATAAATGTGTAAATTCCATACATTGTGTTGTGTGGAAAAGCTATGAGACAAGCATATCTAAAGTTGTAAACATTACAACAACAACAAAGAGTCCTAAGTAAGCTATCACACTAAATGTTACTATTTGAGAATAACAGTGAGGAGGCAAGCTGATTCATGAATTTGCACACGTGAGACTGCTAATGCTGGTTTCCTTTTGTACAAATTCACATTGGACCAGAATGGAAAAAGGGAGTTGAAACACAACCTCCCTCCAAACAGCTTTACCTTCTGCAACCTCCTCTTGTGCCATCTGTTGCAAGAGGAATTCCTCAGGTTTTCTCTCACATTAAGCAATCCCCATAGATTTCCCTCAGCACTCCTACCCAATTGCATTGATATTCATTAGTTTAATGCAACACATTCATCCACTTCTAGTAGAAAAACATAGAAAAAATACCTTTTTAAATACATTTTTAGGAGAACAAGTAAACAGTTCTTTTTAAGAACTTTCTTTTACTCAGAGAATTAAGCGTAACTGAAGTCACGACAAAAAAGTCTGATACTAAAGAAATAAAAAAATACAAAGTTTTACAGTTAAAATATATCTGGATTGTTCATTTTAAAGTAAATTAATCTCTTATTTGCTTCTGCCTTGATACTTTTTAATTATAATGGATTCCATTCAAGTATTTAATTCTTCCATTTTTCTCTCCTAGTTCCAGTATCTACTGTGTATGTAGGGTTCCTTTAGATACACAAGTTAATTTATAGGACCTGGATTTTTCATAGCCCTGATGTGGATGTGGAAACTTAAAAACATAAGACAGCTTCCTCCGGAAAACCTCCCTGCATCTCCAGAAAGGCCACTCACTTTGTGCCAGGCAAGGTGACGTTAGAGTGGTGAGGGTAAGAAGGAAAGTCTGTCCAGCAAGATGCTAAAACAGAGAGAACCAAATGCAGAGTTGTGACCAGCTCGGAGTTCTTTCTGTGCGCTTCTCTTACAGCACATTTTGTCTTTCACAGGAAAATACAGCACCCAGTCCAGTTCATGATAATGTAATGAAGATTAATAGGCTTCAGATCTGTTGAGGCTTTCTCATAAATCTTAAGTTTACACATCCAGATGCACCCAAATATATCCAATATTTACAAATCCAAGTAGTACTTACTAGATTTAACATAGATGACCATGCATTGGGGTTTGCGTAAAAGTAAGAGGATCAAACCTCCTTTGTTTTTCTCATAAAATTTAGCAAATTTTATGACAGACATTTTCTGTGGCAGTGTTAAATTAAACCTTCAGAATTTATTTAAGTTAATACACACTGGCTGTGGTAAGAGGATGTTTTTCTCCTTCCACTGTGCTGCAAGATGTATAATATGGTTATACAGAAGGGTTTACATATGTGTAACACAAGTATTTTTATATGCATCCCTTTAGATTGCTGAGTTACTTGGATGACTGTAACAATGAGAGAAACACAGGGGTATTCATGTTTATAAGTTACTGGTCAAAGAGTCCTGCAAACCACAAATTATTAGTGACAAAGAGAACATGGGGTTTGTGTTTGTTAGTATGGAAAGACATAAATTCCAAGTACAGCTGTGAGGTTTGCGTATATAAACAGTATTTGCTCCAAATATAGTTGCTGCCCTTAAAGGGCAGGAATGTTTACCATGTTTTCTTGATGGCCAGGTATAGCAAATAAGAGACAAGAGGTGTTGTAGCATTTACTCTGTGACAAGATCTTCACTATGCCATATTTCAAAGCCAGTGGCGTGCTGTGAGTTACTTCCACGTAATGCTGTATTGATGCTAGCTAAATGCAAAGGACTGCAAATGACAACAATAAAATAAAATAAAAAAACCCCAAGCCCAAAACCCTGGGGTTTGATCAGACCATGTAGGAAAATGAAAAACAGATGCATGGATGGGTTTTATAAGTGGTAGTTTTATTAAGTATTTATTTAAACATAAAAATAGAGTAGATAGTGGTAAAAAGAGTTATAAAACTAGCCTCAAAATCCCAAAATTCTTTTTGGGGGTAAACTGCATCGCAAATCACTATTTGCTCTTGTCATCGTAGTCCCTAATTTGTATCCCACTCTGGATTCTCTTCCTGATCCTTTCTCCTTTAATGTAGTGTAGAGAGGGTATTTTGAGGGTTATCACAACCTGTGAAACTTTAAAACTTAGCCTGCTTTTACATCGAGACTAAAATATCTGTCAGCCATTTTACAGGTCTCTTGTAAAATGGGAGTTGGACTTTTTCAGACACAGAAACTACAAAATTGCCATAATTTACAATTAATTACAAATCCGCTTATTAACTTTATACTTTTTAAGTGCCTGCCCTTAATCCTTTTATCCTAAAAGGCAGCCTTTCAGAGTGCTCTGAAGAAGTGATAAAATTAACCAGCCTGAGCCCAGAGAGAAATTTCTTTCTGATTTTAAAAAAACCTCTAGGTGAGCTAGGCAGCCTGGAGACACAGCTCCATTGTAGCTTCATGCAGAGGAAGGGGCTGCCCAGCAGTTGCCCAGAGGGGCAGGGGACGCCCGCCCGTGGGAAGGACCGTTCCTCCAGCCCTTCACCTGGGTTATGGGCCGGCTCTTCCTCAGCTCCCCCAGCGCCCAAGGTTCAATGATCTCCGATGAACATTTTCTCGCCGCAAGACACAACAATATGCTTGCCCTCTCCTTCTCCAAACGGATGCGTTTAGTCTTGGGGTTTATTTTTTTTTTCAGTATAAGATGAGTTTATTTTGTTCAACAGCAGGAAGAAGGGAAGCCTTTGAAGTAAATAATGTACTGGGTATATCACGCCGCCTAAATGAATACATTACGTTTCATTTTGATATGTGATTACATTTGCGGGTAACTGTTATTTACCACGCTAAAATGGGTTATTTGCAGTGTTGCTGGAACAAACTTTGTGAACACAGCAGTAATTACTTACCTTCATTAAACAATTACAACTAGTATTACCATCGCTCCCGTTACCCATCTCTCTAATGCAGTAAATTAGAGCCTGGCTTCTTTGCTTGCTTCCTTAAAACCTAGCTTTTTGCTGTACAAATACGTATAAAGTCCAGTTTTAAGACTTACATTCCAATCAACTCTTTTTCGCTTTGTCAGTAACTGAGTTTGCCAATGGGTGTTGCTATCTAAGGTAGAGAAGCAGGACACAAAATAGTAGTCTAAAAACGAGCTCCTTTCATAATTTAAAAAAAATTAATACCTTCCAAGCAATTTGTTTCTACACTACCTCCAGAAATTATTATTCCTGTAAATCACTACTAGTCTATTTTTTAATAGCTTTGTATACCTCATGGTGAGACAGCTATTGAGAAATACTAAGGAACTTACTGTGCTTTTTCATAATTTTTTGTTGAATCCATTTTAGTAGTCTGAGTTCCTATGTCTGCAAAGTAAAACATTGTCTAATAAATAGATTTGCCCAACAATGAAAAACAGTCTATATCTTTCCAATATATCTTGTTTACCAAACAAAACTATCCTCAATGAAAAGTTTAATGAATAGATACATTTTAATCCTTCTCTAAAGGACAATAAATTTGAGCACTTTCATAAAATAAAAAGAGCAAAATTTTAATTCAGACAACATGAGCATTTTGAATGGTTTTCATTCCAGCCGGTCTAGATACCATGAGCATGTCTTACCTAATTTCTCTTGTTAAGATGAGATACAGGAGACAGAATTAGATTTTAAGATACCTCTGGCCCAAACCACGTCAGGCTGAAAAACCTGGCCCTGAGACCAGATCTTTCACAAGGAGCTCTCTGGGCTTCTCATTCTTTTCTACATTTAATTTAGTGTTCTTCAAAAGAGAGATGTCAAATTTATAAAGACTGGCAGTGACAGAAGGTGTACATATTTCTGATGAACTCTTCATCTTTCAAAACCTGAATTTCCTATCTTAGCTGCATGTTCGGTAGCAAGATAAGAGAATGCTCACAGCTCTTCTCTTGCCTGTCTTTTGGGAGTCTTTACTTCAGGCAGAAGCATATTGTAATGGAAGTTTCCATGACTTCGTGCAAAGTGCTCAACTCGAGCCAGACAACCCTAGCCCGTATGTATGAATGCGCTCTATGAGACATTGCTATTTGTGGCCAAGGATGAATCCTGGAAACTACAAGTTTCCAGGCGACAAGTGGAGTAGAGAGAAATTTAAGCTCTATCTGCAAAGATCTGGTGGCTAGACTCCAGAATAGCACTGCGCATGTAGCAGAGAAGTTTGAGAGGCTCTTCAAATGTTGTATGGCTGCCCATCACCCCAGGAGACTGGTGACACAGAATCTTCTTTCTGCTAGCCAAACCCTCCAATTCGTTTTCCACAGTAGGGCTGGACAAAAAAAACAGTGGAGGAATTTGATGGTCTACACTACATGTAATTTCATCTGTGTAGAGGGAGTTGTAAATGGGCCAGTTTTGTTGGCTTTCTAGTTGTTTGGTGCCACTGAATGGTACCAAAGAGATTAAGTGGTCACCAGTATCTAGCTCAGCACTGTAGTGGTTTTGTTCTTCCAAATAGTCACTTTGGTTTTGCCTCTTAAGATACATTTTTAAACGGAACAATTTTTGAAAATACTAAACAGGACTAATGAATATGTGGGTGTCATTAATTAAAGTCAGATGCATTCTGCTCAAATGTTAAACCTGGTATGATCTCATTGATTTCATTTTTGTCTTCTGATTTTTCTCCTTCCAGTCTTCTTCCCCCGCTCCCTGCTCTTGTTAAGTGTTTAAAGAGAATATCAATGTTTGTATCCTTAGTGTAATATGTTCTTTTATTTTCCATTACATGTTTGATTAAGAGGAATTATAAAACCTGAGTTAACTGTGGATGCATTGAGTTATGTTTCCGTGTCAAGAAACGGTTTAAGCAGACAACAAAAATCTTGTCCAGAAGTATATTTAGGGTTGGGTTGGTTTTTTTTTTCTTCTCAAGAAATCATTGCAAGTTCTTTGTAGCTTTCACTCTTTGATCCTTGAGCAATGTTTTCAGAAGGAGTATAATAATATTAAAATTGGTGATTTCTAATTGACTGTTTATAACACAAGAGAAGACAGTTAGATTACCTGGATTCTGACAGAAGAAAAATGAACTTATGTTTTACTACATGTTGATTGTGCTGGAAAAACAGCATCAGCTTTATTGTTGGCATTAATCCATTAATAACACTGAGCTCATTATATGAAACTCTTTATTTTGTTATATTAGTGGGGCTCTCTTTCATTTTATAGCTGGCTTAAGTCCTGCTGAGATTCAGCAGTTATGGAAAGAAGTGACTGGAGTTCACAGTATGGAAGACAATGGCATTAAACATGGAGGGCTAGACCTCACTACTAACAATTCCTCCTCTACTACCTCCTCCACCACTTCCAAAGCATCACCACCAATAACTCATCATTCCATAGTGAATGGACAGTCTTCAGTTCTAAATGCAAGGCGAGACAGGTAATTCTGACAAGATTTCAACTGTGCTTATCATTTGACGTAAAGCTGTTGTTTAACACCATAAGTCCCATTATTTCCAGTCACAAGTAACACTTAATACGGGTTACTTAAGAGATCGTGGAGACCTGATTTTTCAGAATTGTTTATCAAGAGGGCATCATTTTCAATAACGCTGTCTACTTTTGCAGATGCAACAACAAGTACCTGCCCGTGGTTTTATAACACAGGAACTTGTGGTTGTTTTGGTGAAAATTAGAAATCCCAGAATAGACTGTGCTGGTTTAGAGGTGTCAATGCAGATTTGGGGGCACTTTTGTAGGCACGTAGTTTCATTCATATTTGAGTTAACACATCTGGCAGTCAGGCCCTTACTGTTGAATCACACTGCTGGTTTCACAGAAAATGTACATCTATCTTAGTTGTCAAGGCTGTAATTCAGTACAAAGATTGTCTGTAAAAAGTGCTTTAAAAATTAGTACATTAAAGCAGTTCTCATATTGTTTGTCTCTCTTGTGAAGAAAACCACGGAATTTTCCTTCTTATATGCACGACAGTAACGCAGTTGACACATTTCATACAAAATTTCAGTGGCGTTAGTGTAATACACTGGAATTCAACCATATGGGTAAAGTTAAAATAATTTTTCAGACATATTGACAGATATTCTTCACTGTTCCTTATTTTCGAGTAATGCATTAAATGCTTACTAGAGTACAGAGTATCTGTAGCACTTATTAGTAAATATATTAGTATAGTCAGGTGTAGATGATCTCAATATAAGATGAAATTTAATTTGTATCTTCATAACCTAAATTGTAAATAATGGTATTTTCAAATACTCCATTTAATTATTTTAATATTTATAATAGGAGACTATAATTTAAGTGTCTCTGGTCCTCATATGACTGTGAGAACATTTTGCTATCATTATCTTCTATTATTTAAAAACTGGCACTTCTCTGAATACCTTTATAGTAGTACTCTTAGTATTTATTACTTTTATGATTATATCTCAGAGAATGGTTCTTTGCTTCAGGATGTGTAGCTGATGCCCACCTCCATGGGGCAATCCCCTGAATTTCTTTGGTAACTGTATGTGGATGAAACTATTGCAGAGGTTCCAAAAAAAAGACAGGGAATACAGCCGGGGTTTTTTATGAAGCCAAATAGCTAATAGAAGCAACTTTATTTTTATACACATTTAAGCAGAAAATTCAAATATTTTGTAGTAACGTTCACAGTATTCATAAATTCTGGCTGTCCGTCTTCAATATTTCTTCTCAGAATTGATCACTTCTGAGTATATTTTTTATTTATAGGTAAATGTTACACCAAGGTCATATGGCAGAATTAGCATATGGTATTATACAGTCATCTTATTTTTTCATCCTTTATTAACAGTCATCTTTGGCTCTATTTCTTCTCTAATTGGAACATCATCTAGCCTTGGCAGTTGAACTATTCAATAGAACGATTAAATTTTTCTGACTGCTCTGAGCTAAATTGACCTGTTTTGACCTGTTTGTCACTGATCGTAACCTGACAGGCGCTAGCAGCCTCCAACGATTATGGCTTTTGAGATGAATCTGATGCCTTATTCTTTTGCTGCAGCTCGTCACATGAGGAGACTGGGGCCTCCCATACTCTCTATGGTCATGGAGTTTGCAAATGGCCTGGCTGTGAAAGCGTTTGTGAAGATTTTGGACAATTTTTAAAGTAGGTGGATTTTTATTCATTGGTACAGGGTTGTTTAAGGCAAGGGAAAGAGAAAGACGGCAAACAAAGTTTTACTGTAAATCATGTCAGAGATTTTTTTTTTTTGTGTATTCCAAGCAACTGGATAATCGAGGCTATCTGCAGAGGGTCAAATTGTTATCCTTTCTTTCATGTCGAACACTTCTGCAGGCCTTTCAATAGCACAGTGTTTAATCCTCTTATTATCCTTTTCTGAAATGGAGCCTCAGAAAATTTGAAGAGATGCTTTAGATTGTATATTGGATAGTAGGGGTATGAAAAAGCACATTTTAAATTCTGACAGTTTGTGTATAGTGGGAATTCATGTGTATAGTATAAATAAAAAGGCACAAAGGACTAAGCGTGACCATTTAACTCCCACTTGCTAATTTATTTTTGCTTTTACTCTTGTACGTGCACAAGATACACAGAAGAAAAAAACACTGTGAACAGGTGGGTTTGCACCTTTCAGGACTGAACAGTGATGTCAAAAGTTTTCACTTTCAGGATTTGGTTTTGCCAGCTATCATCTAAATCAGAGCACTTAGAAAATAAGTGACACAGCTTTTGCTTTTCACCTGCAGCTTCAAACTACAATGGGTTTCTGCATTTTTTTTCCTTTTTGTTTTTTTTGTTTTTGTTTTTGTTTTTTAAGTAGCTACTAGGATTTTTGTGTTCATTTGAATTTTCAACAACAGCACTGGTTTTCTACCTGTGTACATTATGGACCGGTCTTTGTCAGAAAAGCCGTACTCATTTTGGCATGCAATAGATCTTAATGGAAAGCTACAGATAGGCTTATATAGATGAGTAACTTCAGGGGCTGAGACTCTTATGTTGTCATGGTGCAGCTAACAGGGTGAATGAACTGTTTCATGCTTCATCAACAATTAAGTTAATTAGCTCATTTGAAATTGCACTGCTTTGTTGCCAGGATGTTGGCAGAAACATCAAAAAGATGTGTTTACAAATGGTAGACTACAGGGTATATAACAGAAGCACCTTAACAGCAGACCATAAGTACTCAGTATTGCAATAACTTTTATAATAGAATTAGAGCAATACTTTTCGTAACGTATTTGCAATGCTTTCTCCATCTTTCATGCTGTCTTTCAGTTTTAAATGAAGTAACTTACACTGACTTGCAAATCTGAGGTAGGTATCACTCCTGATAAATTTTTGTTTATCAGTGCATTAAGTGGAATGTCAAAATAATGGCTTATTGTTGGAGAAAACTGTATAGGATTTAAAAGAACCTGATATACCTAAGTTTGTATTAAAAGGAAAATGAAATCTCCTAAATTCAACATAGTATTCTAAGTATTACTAATGGTAAATTTAAACTCATTTAACTTAAGCATTCTTCTTTTCAAGAAAAACTACATTTTCTAAATATGTCCATCCGTCTAGGCTATAGTGATGCTAATTCTGGGGGCAGACTTTGCACATCCATTATGTCAGGTCTCTTGTTATAATCCACGATCACTAAAACCATTTTGATTAAGGCGGTGTAGTGCTAGGTTTACAGATGCTCTTGCTTTCCTGAACCAAATAACCCTGGAAAATGTGAAAGCGACATATAACATCTTGATAATTCTGGTGCAGAGTCAATCAGGGTTTACAGCAGTGTCATGGCTTTTTGTCCTATACACCAGCAAAAAATGTCCACGAACATTTTATTATTTCTTCTTCTCATTCAATTCTGTCTTCTATGCCCTTAAAATAAATAAGAAGTCACGGTGCTGAATAGGCGAGGTTGTTTATGAAATAGAAATATTCCTTCATTTTACACTAGCATTAAGATGGAAATCAATACATAACCTTGCATTAGATTCTTTAGTACCTTTTCATGTTCACACTAATGCAAAATCCCCATTACAATTAAAAAACATTTTCTTTCAATTAAATATCAACTTTTAGTCCAAAGATTGACCATTTTTCCAACCCATTAACTTTATAGGGGATGACAGGACTAATGGCTGTAGTTTTCAAGGCTTTGCTCTTAGTCTAATCTTTGTTACGATGTTTTAGGTTCCCTGACTTGAAACAATATGATACCTGAGTTAAGAGAGTTAATGCAAGTATACTGTACCAAAATGAAACATTAATAAGGTACACTACCCCAGCCTAGTAGTGTGTATTTCTGTAATATGCTTATGACAACTTTGAAGAGTGCCTGGTTTATGAAGTGAACTCCAACTTCTTGTGCTCAGAAAATGGTTTACCTAGCAGATTGATGTAAAAAAAAAAAAAAAAAAAATACTGTGCAGAGCATCTGAGAAGGAGGATTAAGACAGAAAACACTGCCTTTGCTTCACTTTCCTAATAATGGAAAGGATTTAGGGTGAAGTGACAAATAACTTTCAATAAATGACTTAAAGCCGCAAAAGCCATTTTCACCTTCAGTTCTGTTTATCCAGTATGAATTGTTTTTATTTTTAAGATAATTTGAGGACATTCCAGTTATCTAGAATTCTTTCGAGATATTCTGAATAGCTAAAGAAGTTAAACATTGAGTGCCGTGGTTTAGATTCATATTTGGAAACATATGCATTGGTTTCAAGAAAGTGCAGCCAATCTTCTCCATAATATATTTCTGTATGTATAGAAAAACCTAATCCCGTGTCTTTCCCTTGATATCCTTCAACTCTAGACACAAACCTACAGTTTATATTTTATGGAGCAATTTTCTGTCTTGACAAAATGGTGTTAGATTACAGTTGCTCATGCACGCAAGATCAGTTTTGACTATTTGGTAAAAACAACAGCTTTTGGCTTAAGAAATAAAGACAGATCAGAAAAAGTCATGACATAACCAGAAAGAAGATGACAAGATTTAAACAAAATGCCAGGGACTGAAACAATAAGAAGAGTGACAAAAATGCTTATGAAAATTCAGAATTTTGCTGTGAAACAGGTGTTGACAGAAGCTAACCATTTTGCTGGTCTCTGCAGGAGGAACCCAGTAGATCACTCAAAGCATTTAATAGTAGTTCTTCATGATGTTTTTTTAAATATCAGAGCGCAATAATATATGACAAAACTTCAGTGTATTTTGTCTGCAAAATTAATTATCATTCCATTGGTCCTAAGTCAGTCTGAGTAGGAAGGATTTGACTTTTAGAGCTTAAACCGAAAGGTTTACAATAAAACATTCCAGCCAGCAGACAAGTGTTCTTTAACCTGCATGCAGCAGACGCCAGCAAACATAACACAAGCTACAGTACAAAGACGAGTAATGTTTTCATCTGTAGAGACAAGGAGAAAAAAAAATCATGCTAGAGAAGATAGGCCAGCTTTCCAACAGATTGTGTTTATTTCTGGGGCAAGAGAGCACATTTAAAAGTCTACAAAGAACAGTGACCGAGCATCATAGTCAGGATGACAAAACCAAAACATAGACAGAAATAACTTAATGAAATATAATTAGTGCTGTATAAAACTTGCTGTGGTTTTTTTTTTTTCCTCTTTCAGCTGCACAGTGATATACAGCGTTATGTTCTTTCTTATTTAGCGTGCATTGTCCCTTTTTTGTTGTCTTTGACTAGGTGGTGTGGCTGTAAAATTATGACCTCAAGAATCTTCTTTGAACTTGTCAGATTGTTGT
>NC_064890.1:29266516-29274016 GCF_929443795.1 Astur gentilis | reverse complement strand
AGCTTATAATAGCTCTGGCTGGAACTGAGCATAGTGCAGACAGGTTCTGTGTATATTCCTCCACGTAACTCTGCCAGTGCACCTCATCCTGACCTATAGCACTTTGCTATTTTAGTCCTGGGCTGCTTTTGAGAGAGACTGACAAGAGTGCCGAGTTATATAGAGGTTAATTGATATGGGTAAATGTCCACTAGAATTTTTGTGGAAACTATCGCTCTTCTTTCCTCTAATGGTTTATTATCTTTTGCTTTGCAGACTCCAAATCTGTTTGCAAAAAAAAAATAGTACATTGTGACCCACTTCGATATTTATTCCAGGGTGTTCCTAGAATATATCATCCCCTATCTACCTCTTTTAGAACATGCTGTACTGTTTATATTCAGTTCAGTTGTCAATAATGCATTCATTCTAGTCTGCTTTATAATGCTACGTGTAGTTCATAATTTGCCTACTGACTTCCTAATATGTTGCAAATTTAATCAGGAGAAAATCCTGTTTCTTCAACAATGGGATAAACAGCAAAATAATGAAATAAGCTGCACGTGTGTTGCACAGTCTACTTTACACTTTCAAACCAATAACTCAGCTCTTCAGGAACATTTTCCTGTCCTCTAAGATATTTTCTCCCCTCAAAAAAAATATCTGGTTTTCTCAATTATAAATCGGGTTAACATGGGATTAGTAAAGGATGCAGACAAGATAAAAGATTAGGAATATGCCAATGAAGTCTGAAAATTGACCAGCACAACTTGTACATAACTTAAAAGGCATGACAAGAAACCAAAAAAACCCCTTTGGAATGATTCCCAGCCTTCTGGAGGAAAGAATGTGTGTCTGTCTTGGCAGATTGCAGCATATTGGACCCTAAAACTGCAGCAACTTTATACAGAGAAAAGTTATTTTAGAGCTTTTTAAAAATGCATTAGACCTAGTTTTTCTTTCACTATGTTGCCTGTACATGCATGATAAATAAAGCAAGCCTACTTCACAGGCAAAAAAGATCAGAAAAAATAATTCTTAAAACAATTTTTACACTCTTAATGTTCCCATAAAATAGCTTTTCTCCAAAATGCACAGCACAAGTAACCACATGACGTGAAAGTATGGCAGAAGAGATGTGTATATCTCATGAGTTTCCGAAGATTACTGTGTTAACTCTCAGCAAACGTGCCACAGTCTCCCAAGTTACTGTGTAATCACAGTGAAATTACATTATGCTGGACTTTCTTCTCCCACACTGCATACGGCTGCTACATTTAAAGTTCCTCAGGGCAAGGACTGTGTCTGTATCTATTTTGTAAGGTGTTATGCAAACATATGGTGTTTAATAAATAATCATGAGTAAGCAGTAACCTCAAATTCGGGCCAGGAGATCTTTTATACCTATGCCATTGCTTACTGTCGTGTGTTATACAGGTACAACCGTGTGCATATGTAGGTGAGCATACACGCATGTGGAAATACAGTGGTGTGTACTGGTGATAGCAGTGATGATGCAAAGGTGAAATCTGTCTCCAGTCCTTTTTCTGGCAATTTTGTACCCAATTAACTGAAAACATTAAACCATTACATTAACAGACCACCCGCTGTCGTGCCTATGTAATCGAGGGAGTAAAATTCTTTTGAATCTAAATTTCAGAAAGAAGTGAATGTTACGTTCTGAGCAACTACCTAGGTTTTAGACTGATTGTGCATTTTTGCACCAATGGGGAGAATGAAGTCGGTTCCTTTGAAAATAAATAAATTTTAGGTGTTATGACTCACGTAAAGGAAATGTGGTGTCATTGGTGATGCTTGAACTTAGTGTAAACTACCAAGCAAGTTACATGTATACTCTTAAACAATTTTATATTAGAAGAATGAACAAAATCTTTCATCATTACTTATACCTCTTCCCCAGCCATGCCTTTTGCAAGGATAGCAGAACCTGTTGTATTTTACTCACCTGCAAACCCCATCATTGTGTCCTAAAACTGTGAAGTCATGATTTAAATCAAAAGAGACAAATTTTAGTAAAAGTGAGATGCAGTCCTCTCTATTTCTCCGCTGTTTTTGATGAACACATTTTTCCCCATAGACTAACAATCAAATAACTACATAGTTCTCTGATTAATTCTGCTAAAAAAGTAAAAGCAGAAGCTATATTTCCTTCGTGGTATAGATGACTTAGTTCCTGTAACTGTGAGACTGTCTGTGACTGTAGTTCTTGCGAAGCTTACCCCTCGTGCCTACAGTGGAAACAGCCGCTAAATCCACAAAGGCAGAACTCCTTTGCTCCCATTTCTTCTTTAGCCTGATCCTTATGTTTTCTTCTCAGTGGAGCAGCAAACCCACTATTAAAGCTCCAAAAGGGACTTCTTTCATCCTGGAAGAGAGAGAATAAACTGAAAGCACTGTCCTTCAAAAAACAGTATTAAATGAGTTTTGGAAAGTTGTACTCGATTGAAACATATGGGGGACAGCCACTTGGGTCTGGGCTGGACTGTAGTTACGGACAGCCGCTCTCTGAGGTCCTCCTTCCCTGTTGGCAGAGTGTGGTTCTGTTTTGCTAAACTCGCACGTGTAGCTTGAATCCCTCCCAGGAGGCTTGCTGTGTGTGTAAGGTGTGTAGCTGTTCCTTCCCCTGCCTTTACCTTGCACACTCTTCCTCGGACCGGGGAGCCTGATCACTGCCATCATCTTCAGAGGCTGCTTCTGGAAACTGCAGTGAAAATCAGGGATGTTCCCCTACAGCTCTGTTTTGGGGAAGGGAGAACAGATGTTCTGTTGGTTTTGCTTAATGATGAAAGAGCAGGTAGAGAATTCTTAACAAAGTCTACATTAATTCACAGTAGTTCAAGCAGCATCAAAGCAATTATATCTTTTGAAGAATCATTTGTAAGGTGTTCTCTGCTCATCTGCACCAGCAACAGGGAGTGGAAATCAGTTCAGTCACTCTACCAAATACTGATAACTAGTTACTTTGGCCTTTAGATGGCATATGTGACCTGGGAGATAGGAACTGGGTAGCTGGCATTCATCACTGAGAAAGTTTGTAGAACTAAATGAAATAATCGGGTTTATTATTTTGTACTGTTGTATGTAAGGCATGCTCTGACCAGGTCTTTTTGCATAACTCCCATTGAAACTGATGGAAGCCATATGCACAGGAGAGAAAAGCGGACTCGTGAAGAAATTGTCCTCATCTTAACACTGTCTTACTAGTGTTCTCTTTCTTCTCTAGGCACCTTAACAATGAACATGCATTGGATGACAGAAGCACTGCTCAGTGTCGGGTGCAAATGCAAGTGGTTCAGCAGTTAGAAATACAGGTTTGTTACATGGATGTGTTATCCTATTACGTATTTGCTGTTAACCTAAACTAAATTGAAAACATTTGCCTTAGTGACTCTAGCTTAAAGCCATGTGTTTCTTGCATGAAGTTTGTTGATATTCATGAACAAGTGGGGTTTTTTTACTTAAAGACTTTTCACATTATAAATTATGCAATAATTATCTAACATCAGCATTGTCTACAGTATTTTGCTTGAACTAAGACCCCAATTCCATTCATCACGAATGAAAAATGCAGTCCCTGGAGCAAAGACTGGTTCCAAGCCGTCCTCAGTTCTTGAAATGCTGGGTCAGGACCCCTCTTCCTTCTTCCCCTTCTGACCCAATGCTTGTCTGTGCCATTCTGCAGGGCAAAGGAGTAGCAGAGGGTATCTCCGGCCGAAATGACTCCCAGCCTGATGGTGGGCATTTTTCTGCGAGCAGAAGGTGCAATGTCAGACCCACCCAGGGAGGTCCCGGGGGGGTCCTGTGCCTGGGACCTCGGGACTCGGGTGCCCCGTTCAGGCTGTAACCGTTAGAGGTCACTCCCTGTATGTGAATGCTCCCTCCAGCTTACGCAAGAAGTGCCGAGTACCCCTGGGGTCTCCCGGTATTGAGACTACGCTTACCAGGCTACCGAGGCTGGGCACAGACCTCGACAGCCCAAAATGACCGTGCTGGACGGACACTTACACCGCACCGTCCCCTCCCGCCTGTGCCGGAGTCGGAGGAGGGCATTTCTCAGGAGTCCCGTCCCCTCTTGGGACATTTCAGAGGAGCTCAAGGGACGCAGCAAGGGCCTGAGATTTTTTCTCCCCGTTCGTTGCCCTGTGTGGAGAAAGAGGGATAAATACCGTTCAGCTTTCTCGCCTTTTAGCGTATTGTCTCACTGTTCTCATGCATGTAAGAATACTTGTTCTTCTTTCAGCCAAGGCGAACTGTTTGGGTCTTTTGTATTTTAATACTGGAAACCCAAAGCAATGAGAGGAGTGTACAATAATGTAATTTCTGTTCAAATGAAAGCTTTATAAACCCAGGCAAAGCTGCAGTTTCTTTCAGAAGATTTGCAGGATAGTGTTAGCTTAATTTGTTAGGAATTTACGTCATGGCAAATAGCATGTCTCTAAAGTGTCACACACATAATATGAAGCCTAAGAAGAAACGTTTTTGCCACCCCCTGACTCAAATGTTCTTAAATTAATGATACACTGACCAAATTATATCCAGCATACCCAAAATATCTGCAGTAATACAGGTAGTTTCCTCTTCTTAAAATTACTTACAAGTTGTTTTCCTTAGTCCAGTCGCAGTCTACAGGTGTAACTCTTGAGCTGAATTCACACAAGAAGGTATTACAGAACTCTCCAGAAAATGGCAGCATTAAACACCAAGTGATTCTTGTTGCAATGAATGTTGTAACCGTGTTGTAGATATCAAAAGCCGTATCACTAGAATACAATTCTGAGCATTCCTTCTTGCAACCTAGCTTTTAAAAAAAAATTATTCTTTTCGTGTTGTAAGAAATATTTTCCTCTTTTTTGTTCTGATATTTTTATCAACAAGCTACATATTTCAAACACTTCCTCCTTTCTTTTTTTTTTTAAATTTGGTAATTTGTTTGAGTCTGAAACTACAAATATTTACGTAGCATATGATGAGAAAATGGTATCGGTTAGGAAAAAGTACAGGTTCCAGTAACTTGATGTTTTCTAAAGGCAGCGTAAGGGCTGCTTACGAACTGTTTACCATTTACAAAGGCTAGGCTGTAATGTAACAGTCCAAGTGAAGATTTAGCTTGCAGTGTGACCAATTATGCCATTTTTTGCTTTGTCTGACTGCTAGTGAAGTAAGGTCCATCAGTTGTAATGAGACCCAGTGCAGTGTCGATGCCGACTCGGTGGCAGAGTTCAGCGTTTCACACTGCCTGGGCCCTGTCACTCTATTGAATTAGATTGATGATGGCAGATTGCAGGGGGCACTAACTGGACCTCAGTGGGAAAGGATGAAGTGTGTAGACAATCCTGGCAGGCACTGTGCTTTGAGGACCCTTCACCCCTTCACAGCTGTTGGCACTAGTCCATTGCTAACAGTGTCCACAGGACTTTAAAGAGACACTATGGGCCTTCTAATTTATGGTCTTAGTAACTTGTTACTGTCGAGGCAACTGTGACCTCAATTCTCTTATTGACAAAAAGATGAAGTGTTATTTGTTTTCTCTGACCTTTTAACATATGAAAGGCTATAAAAGTTTTTTGGTGGGTTTTTTTTTTATTGTTTTCTTTCTTTCCATGTCCAAAGTTGCATTTCCTCTCAGATAAGTTTCTACTGACATAGACTTTTATATGCAGGAATCATTACACCAAGACAGGCTCGATGATAAGATGTATCACTGCAGTAAAATAGCTGTATCAGTCATTTCTAAAATGCTTCTGATCTCACTCTTTCTTAACAGCTTTCTAAAGAACGCGAACGTCTTCAAGCAATGATGACCCACTTGCACATGCGACCCTCGGAGCCCAAGCCATCTCCAAAACCTGTAAGTGCATATTGCTTTATAAACAGTAAATAGGTCTACGAATGTAGCAGACTAAGAAAATGAACAATTTAGTGACAGTTGGAAAACAATGAGTGTGATGAAAAATATGGCAATAACATGAAGGTAAAATGCAATAGCTTGTCAAATTGTATGTTTCTTTAAAAGTAATGCTATCTTTTACAAAATCTATCCAATCTACACCATAGGTGACACTAAACAAAGTACACCTATAAGTGTCCAAATCATTGCCTTGGGACTGAAACTAGAGAGAATATCTTTTTGTGATAGATTTACAGATATTAAAAGGAAACCCACTTTGAAAGATTTGAAGTTCAGTGGACTCCGTGGCAGTAAAAAGTAAATGTAAAAAGAATTTAGGTACTTAGTAGATTTCTTAAATTACTTACAAGAGACACAAATAAACAATTTGTTATTCTTAAACGAACGAAAATGCTATTTTATGCCGCGAATTTAAACAATTGTAAACACGGGGGTTTGCTCAATTTCTGTCAAGAGCGCAATGTTATGCATCCCCCGTGATGTTGCTGGGGTTGATACGGGCACTGAAAAGTCCCTGTTGCTCCCAACAGCTGCACGGCGCTGCGTCAGGCCCCAGTTGTGCAGCTGGATCTGCAGTCAGATCCACACTCCATTAAGCCGAATGTGGCTTCATGGAAGCAAAAGTACTGTCTGATGCAGGTCCAGTTTTGCACTGTCACGGTGTCAGGCATTGTAGTACTTACAATATACTATGCTTAGATAAACTGCACTTAAAAGAGAAGCTGTGTGATACATTAACTGTTCATTAATGTTAACCATGACGGTAACTTTTGTACGTACAATATGAAAAGGATATACCACTACTTGGAAGATGAAATGCTGGGGTATCGATGAAAATCTGTCTCTATCAAAGTCAGGAAATGTAGGCAGAAGGAACGGAATCTCTTTTAAAGAGCACGCTTGCATATCACGCCCAGTTAATGTTTACGTAGAAGGACAGCATACTCCATCTCTTGTGTTTTCAGCTCCACGTACTTCAAAGAAAATCTTTGAGGGCACACTTTATAAGCTGATGATGAATGAAGAAAGTGTTAGCGTTTCCTTAACCCCTACCTTAGTGAGAGAAAATTTAGATGCATTATTTTCACTTTCATTAGCCTAACTAAAGTCTAATTTTTATTTTAGATTATCTACTAGGGAAAGACATTTGGAAACCTTAATTTTTGTGTGTGTGGCCTGTATATTAATAAAGCAATCTGAGTGCTTTTCCATCTCCATGCATTGTGAAGTTTTTCTGTCATGCAGGCTTCTCAAGCAATTCGGGTTAGATTCCAAATGCTGCTGAACTATGTGGGAAAAGGTTTTCAGAACACATTTCTACTACTTAATTATTTTAACCCCAGATGATCTGTAGTCTATCAAAATTTTGAGAATATTGTTTCTTTACAGTTTTAAGCGACTGCCTCATTTCAATAAGATTATTTTTCTCATTCCTTCCTATAGTATAATGTAGATAATCACAAGACAGAATAATTGTCTCATAAATCCATCAGGAATCTGCAGCTTGTTCTTTTCCAATTAATTATTCAATCAGTAAATTTTTTAAAACTCCAGCAGCATGGTTACATCTACACTAATAAAGAATTTTCAGC
>NC_064890.1:29234016-29259016 GCF_929443795.1 Astur gentilis | reverse complement strand
AGTGTTAGTTCAGAAAACCAAACCCGAATGACACAGCAAGCGTAGCCGAGGCAGGTGTTGTACAAAGTTTAAAGCTATCTCTGTCAAATTCTTTCAGTGAGATCAGAACCTTTACGAGTCACTACAGCCCTGCTCTTGGAGCAAATTTCCATGTGGGCCTAATTACAGCAAGATTTTTGCTTTTCTGATGAGAGTAAATCACTGTGTTCTAACGGGTTGAGCCCCTTCACCCCCAACTTCATTTCATTTTTCCTTTTACAACTCTGGTCTTCTGAGCTGAAAAACCAGTCCGTTAACACCAATAAGCCAGCCAGGATGTCTGCCTGTTTTTTAAACTTTAAAAAATCGTTTATTTTCAGAAGCCCAACGTTAGTGAAAAACATACCCACCAGCTTAGGCTATGGAGCAGCTCTTAATGCAAGCTTGCAGGTAAAAAGTACTAAATTATTCTTTCTTTTCACACGCTAGTTATATTCTTATGTGTGGCATATTTAATTTCCTGCTATACTTTGGTCTAGGGTTACCGATATTTATGTTGATGTAGACCTGATGGTCATTCTAAATACTTGGGTTTATCATCCAAGTAAGTTGTATTACCTAGCACTGCAAGAAGTACTAGTTCTTATTCATGCTACTTTTGATGTGAAGAAGCAAGAAGGACACCCTGTGGCAAAATCTGGAACACTCAGTTTTGCTGCAAATGTTAGATTGATAGAAGCTTTTGCAAATGCATGTGGATATGCATTAATATTTATCCAAGCTGTCATAAATGATTTCACATCATAGTGTTGGGGAACATGGTGCTCATGGCAAAAACTTTAAAGTTTAATTATAATATATAATTTTTATGCAGAAGAGGCAAATGTCAGGACTTTTTTATTTTGAGTTAAGTTCTGGTCATTTTTTAAAGTATAGCAGCTGCCTGCATTAGAAAGGAGCCATACATTGTGTGGAAGGGCATAGGGGTTAAGTGTAATTCAAAGTCAAAAAATGATGTAAAACTAGAAAGTGCTATGAATATCGGAACATAGTTAATAATGGAAAATAATGAAACCTGTGTAAGGGAAATAGTAAACCTGGAATACAGATGCTGTTATATTCAGAATGTGAAAATAATGGGAAAATGCACAAAATCCTTCTGACCACCTCCGCAGCTACCCAAAATGAGCTGCCTTGTGTGTGTGCGTTCATATGTGCGTAAACATTTAGAAGTGATCTGTATAAGTATGGACTAATAATTTTATTTTTACTCTTCATTTTGCTAGGCTGCACTGGCAGAGAGTAGTTTACCATTGCTTAGTAACCCAGGATTGATAAATAACGCATCCAGTGGCTTACTGCAGGCAGTCCATGAAGATCTCAATGGTTCGCTGGATCACATTGACAGTAATGGAAATAGCAGTCCGGGCTGCTCTCCTCAGCCTCACATGTAAGTGCAGTTAGCATCCTTTCAGGAAAAAATGCCTTAGTCTAAGACACAATATTACTCAAAAGGGCTTTGAAACATGGTAAGTGGAACATCTGGAACTAAATGTTTGAAACTAAACATTTATATTAAAACATTTCAATAGATGAGTCTTCATTTAGTTTGTAGTAAGATTGGTGTAAGTTTTGGGGGTTTGTTTTTTGTTTGTTTGGGTTTTTTTTAAATATAAACCTCTTCAACTTGCTTGCAAGCATTGAATGTAATGGGAGGCTGATCTCTGTGGTCATTTTCACAGCCTGGTTTGTAAGGTATAGTCAGAATGTTCATGCTGGAATTAGTTGTAATTTTACCTATGAGTCTCTAAACCATTTATGAACTGTAGTAGAGATATTGCCCATTTATATAAACCGTAAAATGCAAAGTTTAACTGTTGCCCACAGTTTACATAGAAGCCAGTAAAGTGTAACTTTTTGCCTGTCGTATAAATCAGTGTAATTACATATTCAAGTTTAATTACTGGTGCGTCTGTATTGGCAAGGTTTATATGTTATATTTTATGCAAGACTACGATTCCTATTAATATTTAGCAGCTAACTATATCATTAATTACTCTAAAATCTTTCCCCTACCATCTTTTTAATGGAGCTGAGAGAGTGGAAGTATTAAAAATTGATGTATTGTGGATTTCAGAAATGTGTCTGAAGCTTTAGAAATGCCTGGCCTTAATCAGTGGTGTCAAACGTGGCAGTTTCTTGTTTACTAAATAGTAAAACATGTATCTTCGAGGTATTGTTTCCCAGGTTATTTATATAATAATTAGCAGTATGATATCTAAGTAGACTTAGATTTAAGTTTACTGTAGGATGATTTTTAATGTGTATGTACAATTATGGTCTCTTTTTCTGTGTTCAGGGTAGCTGATCTGATTTGCCTTTTTTCATTCCATTTTCTCTTTCACGTTTTTAATGTTCATTTTAATTTCTAGAGTGGGATATTTAGCAGTAACGGTAATTGAGACCAAACTCCCCTTTTACTTATGTGCTAGTGTGTGGAGAATCCATTTTGCTCTGACCTTTTTTAGGGGAAATATTTTGCCGAGTTTTTCTTCTTTTGTTTGGCATGTTAATATATCTAAGATCACATAGAAATGTTTATTGTCATGCATTTAATTGTTTTATTGCACATTTATTCTACTTGCCTTTGAAAATAATACACTGTGAACATTCATGTATTTTATCAGGTTCCAAACCATTACTTTTTCAAAATGGAAAAATTTGTCTTTTGGAAGTGTCTTTAGATGTATTAAATAATACAAAAGAAGTAATAAAACTTGAAGTAGAAAGAACATGAATATATGCTCTTGAGAGTAACACTACTCTAAAACAAGTAAAGTGAGCAATCAGACAAAAGTTTTTATATCCCATGCTTTATGCTATCAACCATGCAGTGGGTAGCTTGAGGCCTTTTACTTTTAGCAGTTCTCCTGAGTATGCTAATGCTCTCTTCCTGTGTAAAATGCCAAGACAATAAAACTTTAAAGAGCAAACAAGAGTTAGATCATGTGTGTTAAAAACAGCTACTTTACAGAAAAGAATGACACTTGCTATTAAAGTTGTTTTGTAAGTGTTTGGCAGATCTGTTTACATATCCTATGTAGCGTCTGCCATTCCGCTGGATAAACTGAGATATCTGTGCATATGATTATGTAGATATGGCTACATTTATAGCTATGTTTATAGCTAAAATGCTACATATTGTAGCAATTCTTGCCTATAAAAAAAGGCAAATAACTTGAGTTACCCCCTAACTCAAGATTCAGCCTTCCTCTCTTGTTTCTATGATACGTTGTTTGTCAAAACAGGCAGTTTGGGGACTTGCCGTGGTGAGTCTTTTGAAACTTATGCCTACGTGTTGCTCAGTTCTTGACAGATTGAAGCAACAGAAGGAGAATGCCCTGAGGTACCACTGGAGAAAGAGGTTATGCTCATTCATCCCTTGCACCAAATTTAGTGCAAGATTAGTGGGCTTCTGTGAGGCCATGAACTGTCAACCAAAAGATACAGGCTATGACTAGATACCTGCTCACTTGGGACTTTCTTGCCTTTTCCTTGCTGAGGGAGCCGAGAATAGGAAAAAGGGAATGAAAGCCATCTGCAAGGAAAAGTCAAGGAAGGGAGAGGCTTGTGCAGGATGCAGAGGACCAAGGAAGAGGAGAGGCCTCTTCCTTGCCTCCATGACCACGTTGACCAGGGTCCCTCATTTTTGTTCAAGAGCGTGACTTAAGAAAATGAGAAAAGAACATAGGGAAAGCATGACAGAAGTAAAAATAAGTAAGGAATATGGCAAACATTGAAGAGAAATTTTAAATTTTACATTACCTACACAGATTACATAAGCCCATGGCAGGAGGGGGGTAATGAAAAATAGTTAATAAACTAGAAAAAAAAAATATATTTTACTGCCACCAGCATCCACTTACTTGTAGCTACCTGAGAAAGTTCACCCAGGAAGTCTGGGCGTTTCTCCCCTAGAGAAGTGTTCTTGTGGGGGGTCATACTTACCGCACTCACCTATAAAGTCGGTGGCTCTATTAATCTCCGAGTAGATTCAACCTCCATCTCCTGATTACCAGGAAAGCGTACTAGCCAGGAGATGGGGAATATGCTGAGCAATTACGTTGCCTGCCATCTTGAAGCTGGCACGCAGCCAGGAGCAGTGGAGCGTGGTGTTAGGGAAAGAGGCAAGAGATTGTGTGCAATTTAGAGATCAGAGCATTCAGTTGGGAAGGGGCAGAGTTTGGATTCTAGACAAGCTTCCAGGGAGAGACATTTGTTTGGTATTAGAGCATCAGCAGGAAATACAAAGAGTCCCAGTGACTGTCAAAGCCAAGCATATCAGTTAGGCATTTGGTTGTTAGAATTGTACTGAATATCATTTTATCAGATAAATATATGATAGGGGAACGTGGGTTTTTTTGGTTTTTTTTTTTTTTTTTTTTTTTTGGAATGACCATATTATTTTTTTAGCATAAATTTATCTTTTTATAAACATTATGAAAAACACGTGTGTATGTATGTACAGTGGTCAGTATTTCTGTGCTTTGAGCATGAGAACATTATCAGAGAAATTGATTTCTGTTACTGTAATACCCTAGCTACCCAGTGTCAGAAAGTGGGGAAATTATTCCAGTCTTTGGATTTGAACCTGATACTTCGCATCTGGTTTTTGAAACAGAGTAGCAAGAGCAGTTAGAGTCATCAACTCAGCCATCTGTGGACGGGTCTCTAACATAGGTGGGTGAGTCAGCTTACTTAGAAAATAGTCACTGTTCATTGACTAGGGAAAGACAGTAGGTACATAACTTCAAGTAAATGTGTAGCATTTAAATGCTAGTTAAGTGCAGTGAATCCCAGCCAGTGTATTTAGGGCAGTGGCAGTTTAAAAGCTTTACAGTTTTTGCCTTGTGTAATGATATCTAATCTGCTCCATTTCTTACTCTTCTTGAACACTTAAAAATACGGCACTAAGTTTTAGGTGATCAGCATAACCATGGCCTGGTAGTTTGGAAATCTCCTGTATTAATAATTACGTAAAGCATCTGAAATTTTATGCCACATACCTCCCAGTTTGCATTCCCAGTCCAATGAAAGATGGTAATTCCATGATCCAGTACGCAGCATACCACTAATGGGATCTCAAACCCTAGGTTTACTTTCTGTGTTTCAGCAGTATAAAATCCAAGTTCTGTCTTTGCTTGGTCTTTAAATCCAATTCCTGGTAGGTTGATATGGGCACTAAGTGCTCCCTTGACATAAATTTTCACTGCGAAAAAACGTTACTTCTTGTGGGCATATATGTTCTGTTCAGAATTCCAATTTTTTCTAATATCAGTTGTCAACAATCAACATCAGACAATTATATTTTCATTTAAATCAATACTTAAGACTGTTTCTTCCTTCATTTTTTGAACATGGACTACTGCTCCAAAATTCCTGGGGGGTTTTAGCTGATAAGCAACACGTTTCAAAGTGACAAACACAACAGGAGGTATTTTACATACAAAAAATCATTATTTATGTAGAACTAGGTGCTGCTAATCTTGCATAATAATTGTACGTGGATTTAGTTGGAAGCTCCAGAGTACACACCTTTGGGGTATAAATCCAGACTTTGGAAGTAAAAAAAGAAAGCACAAGCATCTGAACAAGCGCAACTAAAGCTGCATGATTGTGGGAAACTTTGGAAAAACTTTTATCGTCCCTGAAGAAACATCAACATTGGATAAGACATGCAATGATACTTAGGGGGACAATAATGACAATTTATGCATTAGTGATAACACAACTTCTTTTTAACTGGCATGTCATAGCCAGTATACTGCTGAAGAGCTTTGGAGGTATTTGGAAGTCAGTTCCTTCAGAGCCAATAAATTTAGATTCTTAAGTGAACATCGGGATCATAGTGAAATCAACTTTATGCTATTATTTTTCCTGTCTCTGTTAAATGTTCAAGAGTTCTTACTCTCAGGGATGGAAATCAAGTTCAACTGTGTTTCTGGTCTGTGCATTTGTACTAGATTGATCGCACTTAAGTGATTATTGCAACTGGCACAGACCAGGGTGTTTTATCACAAGAACACTTAGTGCATCTCTTGTCCATGTGTTCATATTTTGGCAAATGGATCATGCAAAATGCCGTTTTATAAACTTAGGGAGAAAAAGGTGAAATTTTAATTTGCAAAGCTGTTCATATCAGTTGAGGAAACAAAAAGAAATTGGTCATCAGAAAACTCGGAAAATTGTAGACTGAGAAAATGTAGTCTCGCCATAGGAAACAATGGGGTCGTCATGCCATTCTGTTAAAACTCACTGCAGCTTATTTAATAAGGAGTGGGAAGAGTTAGCAAAGGAGATAGGGAAAGCAAATATCCTACTGATGAGGTTTTGTGGAAGGGGGCTGTCGTCATGGTTTTCTCCCTGCTCACGCTGTGTGAGAGTGTAGACTGAGGACAATACAACTAATCTCTTATATTCTCAAATGACTTATAAAAATAATCTAGTTCCTAACAGCAAATCCAGAATCCTGGAGATAATGGATGTCATTCTAATTACTAGAATTTTAATTGATTGCTTTTTTAAAAAGTACATTGAAAATAAAAAATTTTTTGGAGTCACTTCTTAAATAATGAATTCATATATCCTCATCTCATATATGACTCTTCGTGTTCAGCTATTGTAGTGCTGTACTCAGTAAGATGGGAATTGTTTGAAGCCAAATGTCAAGACTCATACATATCCCATGATCTTTAAAGCTGTTTCTAGAAAATGTTATGTTAGGTTGTTGTAAAAAAAACTTTTGGCCAAGAGTAAGAGTCAATCGGAGATGAATTAGAAAAATGAGCTTATCCAGTGTAGTCTTCGTCCTCAGTTCTGTCTGTGAAAAGGTGAGTTCCAACCATCTGTGGTTTCAGTCACCTTTTCCTTTGTATTCTGCTGTCATTCCCAACCTTACTTCTTTACCTTTCCCACTCTTGCCCTGACTGGATCATTTCTCTCTGCAGTTCTATCTGCATAATCATCAAACTTGTTTTATTATTTTTTTTAACTTTTTCGTCTTTAAATTTTATTCCCAGAGGCAAATATGATTATTCTGCTCTAAGATCATTTACTTTTGAGGTGCTTCAGTTTGAAAGCATTCCATTGTCAGGTCGTTCCCCTATCTGATTATTCCAGTCCCCCACTGTTAAGCTTTCACACCACTTACAGTAGGTTACCTATCATTCCAGTTTTAATCCCTTTCATTCCCTTGTTTCTTTAACTTCATAATGTTCCAATCTCCTGTCTTTCCTTCTTTCCTTTTTTTTTTTTTTTTTTTTTTTGTTATCATTGCATTGTCCCATTTCATGATCTCTTTGCATTTACCTTGGAGGCTTGTTCTGTTCTAGGAGACTGCTATGATCCAAGTTTTGTTCATTGTATAAGATTTGACATAGTGTATAAGAAAATAAACTCTTGAAACACATCAATTAACAGGGATACAACAAGCATTATTAAATAGGTGAGAAGCATGTAATTGAGCGCATGAATGTGGTAGCAATTGCAGTATTTCTGGTTATCCTTGTTCATCAAAAACGTTTCACCTAATCACATGATATTTTAATGCCTGCGTAATTTAATTTCACACATTTTTATTCATAAATCTAACATAAGGAAGATAATGGGCAAAGAGACTTTGTGACAACAATTGATTTTTATTTTTATATGAAAAGAAGAACAGCTAGGAAACAGGATCTTAAAGGTTATAGCTTTTGTCTGAGCGTATTCCCATTGAAAGAAGCTCTATTGTGAGAATAAGCAGTGAAATAATTTTGCCTTTGTCTACTGCTGGAAAGCATCTGAAAGTGACAGGGAAGTCCAGCGATCCAACACTTTATGACACTATTTTCTTAACATTGACAATTTATTTTGCCTTTCCTGATTGTATGGATCATGCGATAGTAAACACTCTTGAGTTGTGACTGTGCCTCCCTACTTTCTTACAGAGCAACTCGCATGTGGGTGCGAATGGAAAAATAAGCAGTGATGTTTTGATTAATAATAGTTTTCACCATTCCCATTGACATAACTTTTCACTTCAATATTTTCCTAAATGTTTATATTCTCCTTTTCTTTTTTATTTTGCATTGCTTTACTTTTCAGTTCATTTGTCCTCTACATTTTCCTTCTGTTCATCAATTTTCTTATCTTTCAAGACTGATGTTCCAGTCCTTTATAATTTCCTCTTTAACTTCTTAAATGTTAGATGTCTTTCTCTGGATCAGAAGTTGCTGTTTCTTCTTTACACTATTCCAGCCCCAATTGTTGCTCTTCTATAGTACATTCCCAATGCTCTTGACAAAAAGATCACTCCAGAGATATAGTGCCTTCAGCTGAAAAGTGTCAGATCCCCATAGCATGGCTTGTAGAAGTTGGTAGGCTCCTGTGGGGTTTCACAGAATCTTTTTGGAAGCTGTCTTGCTGAAGACTTTGTGGTACTGCTGTCATGAATTCTCCATGTATAGGCAAGATATTTATGCTTTTCACATAACAGGTCTGTATAAGAAAATGCAGCATCTTAAATATTGTTACAGACGTTAAAAATGTGTTTGAAGTTGTGCAACTAAATCTCTCTGCAGTGTGGTTGTGTAACCCTTAAATTTAGTTCATAGGAGATTTCTGTCTTTGTACAACACAAAAGCTGAGAAGATAGTGCCATTAACGTGTATTTCTAAAACTGCACATACAGTTATGAATTTTATCCACTTTTGTTGATTGCACTTGGATTCTGAGTAACTGTAATATTATGAGCCAAAATTTTTGAAAGTGGACTCTCTAGATATTTTTTATAAACGTGTCCAAAATGTGTCTTTACATTTACGTATCGTGTAAACAGTTAGATAAAAACATACAATTATATCCAATTGGTAATGTTTATACCAGTAGCTTAAATTATGATCCATATATCCAAGCAAAGATTCATTGAAAAATATAGGACATTATGCTGAGGAAGTGTTATTATTTAGTCTTCAGAATTTGTAGGAAACTCTAGGCACTTTATGCATTTTAAATGACTAAAAAATTCGATGCATTTTTTTTAAAGAGTTTATAGAAAGGCTTCATCTCAGGGTGAACCCCTGTGTGTAGGTCACATCAAATTAATCAAATCTCAAGATGACTAAAGACGTGATTATACCTGGTAAAGTCCATATACAAAAGCAGTGTTCACAATCTTCCGGCAAAGTGCAGTTGGTAAAATGCACTCTTGGCATTTAACAGCAGTCTGTGATTTAAAACAGTGCTGGGAACGCGTATGAGTAGTACAGACCCAGATGGAGTCCCTGTTAGGGTTATAACTGCAGGTATTCCAGTGGTTTTCTCCAACTAAACAACAATATTAAATGTGTATCTTAAATTAGGCTGAACAAATCCAGTAGTCTTCCTCCTTTACCTAGACTTACCAAGTTCATTTGTTCCACTGTACCCATTAATAGAGGTTTAATGATGTTGCAGAGCCTTTGTATGATCGTGGCCTCTCACTAACCCTTTTCAAAGACTTCCATAAGCTTCTGATTGAGATGGATAAGGGGAAATGTTTCTTTGATGCAGTATTATGCTGTGATAGTAGTAGTCTGGGTAATTAGGGGCTTCCCCCAACTCGATTTTTATTTTTCTTTATGTTTCCCCGCCTTTTCTTCATTCCTTGCAAATTTGGCATTATCAGACATCATAGCTGAAAAATGTTCTCAGAGCTTTTATCTCCTCTTGTTCTAAGAACACAGGAAATGAGAGTCATGTTGTGGGCACCTCTGTCATACAATTCCTCTCCTAAAATTATCATAGTCCATCTCAAATTTGAAAGCCACTGCGGAACTTCATTCCTTTGATTATAAGCCACATTCCAATTTCTAGGCTAAATATATTCCAATTTAGTTTCACTGATGTATGTCCTAGCTTACATAGTCTTTCTTACTCTTCCTCTTTGTTTCTCAAGTGTGTTCTAGAGAGCACATCATGAACTTTGAATCTTCATTTTGGTAGACCAAACGGGCTCTTTCTGATACAGCAAACTGCCCATTCTCCCCATCTTTCTAGTAGCTATTCCATAAAACTACTCTGGATTTATTTTCATGTGCAGGTGTTAACAGTTTTTTGAAGCATTCCAGATGTAGACATATATAATGTGTTTCTTCCTTTTTTCTTTCTTATGGGGAAAAAACATATTTTAGCTAAATTCAGCTAAACTGTTGTAGTTTATTTTTATAGTACGCTATTAAAGGAGGGACTGAGGGCCTTGTTGTGATAAGTGCTGTACAAAGCCAGAACAAAAAGGATTTTCAAATCCCTGCCCCAAACTCTCGCAGTCTTTAGTTAGTAATTGAATTGTTTAATTTTTGAAAAGTGTCTTCAGATGTAGTTTGAAGGGAAGCTGTATATTACTTACACTACTGTCCCCATGTAGAATAGCATCAGGCTTTGTTCAGAGAAGTGTTTGACACAATGCCAGCTGGCATTAGACTGCCCTATCGGTACGTTAAACCAAAAGGTAAACCGTGACTGGTAGCAGGGAAATACCTTGAGATGAGCACCCATCAAGTAGTGTTCTGTTACTATGCACGCCCTTTTATTCATGGCATCATGAAAGAAATAATCATGCTTTTGTGTCCATCTGGAGTTACTGGAATTACAATTTAAAACATGTATTTTTTTTGTTTTGTAGCTAGACATTTACAGAAGTAGTAACAAACAATGGATTACCCTGAATATATTTCATTCAGCTGGAATATACTGCCCTGTGAAGCAGCAGTCTGCATTAAGCACAGGCCAAAGTATGCGGTGAAGAGGCAGGATATGTTAACCTAGGCTCTGTGATATCCCCAATACGTCCTAATTAGCTCAGTCTGCAGGCAGACTATATTTGTGTTTTCTTGCAGTGGCCACACTAATATAACATACTCTTCAGACATGTTGCTCTTCATGTCTAAATCTTAACTCTCTAATAGCATAAAAATGGGAGGCATGATTAGTATTCACATGTTGCTAACAATTTGGTGAAAAGTTCTGAGAAAAGTTAGATGTGTTACGCGTAAGAACTATCATTGGTGTCAATATGAGGTGGTGATGACTGGGTACGCAGTCGTTCTTAAGACTGTAGTAATTGTAGCAGGTCACCAGCTGCACGTGTGCTGACAAAGGCATGTGGTTGTGAGAACATACTTAACAGGAATGTCGTACGTAAAAGGAAGCTCTATCCTCCACCCAGTTCTTCTGACTGGCCTTTTCTGAAGACTGAGGAAGGACTAAAAATGTTAGGTTTGTTGAGAAGAGAGAAACTGGGTGGGGAAATGATGACAGTCTTCAGAATACTGTGCAGAGAAGATGGGAATGAACTCGTCTTTGTCCATCGGGAACAGCACAAGAAATAATCGATTAGTATTTTAGCAAGAAGAGTTAGGATAGACACCAAGAAAAAATACAACCTTTCTGACTGTAGGATAATTCAGCGCCGATATGTGTACCAGCACAGTGAGACTGTGGAACCGCTGATACTCAAGGCTTCTGAGAACAAATTAGAAGTGGTCAGAAGTGGGTTAGGTATACATGATCCTACTTTGGGGTAGCAGAAGGGGATGAAAAGACTATATGATCTTTTGAGGTCCCTTCCAACCCCGTTTTCTTCAATTCTTATGGTAAATCTGGAAAAAGTAAGATTTTCATGTATGCTACGTCTTAATAGAGGCTAGCTGAATTGTCCATTTACTTTGTAACCTGGAACAGCTGTCATAGCTAAATATGTTTAAGCACTCTTATTTTTAAGATTGAATGAAACTCAGCCTTACAGAAAAAATATATAGTGAGCATAAGATTCAGCTAATGTGAGAAATGTCAACTAGGGCAGTGCGGACAGTCTTACGTGGGTCAGATTGACCCATTTGTCCCTGCTGAGCGTGACGTGTGGTTCTACTTGTTAAATGCTGCCCATCAGCTATTCAGCAAAAAACATACCAAAGGGCTGGCCATTCTCCAGGCTTGTTCTAGCAGGTAAAGGTAGTCATCACTTCAAGTCCTAGCTCTTAAACATTGAAAAAAATAAAATAAAAGATCAATGCTCCAAGAAACTTAGCTTATGAAAAAGAAATACTTTGGTAGCACCCTGCTGAAAATTTTGAAACATACCCATCAAGCATACCTATCGATCAACATTTTCAGTGAAGACAGTTGCAGAAGAAAAAATGTACCATGCCTAGGTGTAAGTGTAATGCTATTTAATCCCTTGCTGCTACATTAGAACAACATGTTTAGGTGCCACTGTGGACAAATGTTGATGATTAGCTTATAAAAATCTCATAAAAGTGTGCTGGAAGTGTTAGTAAAAGGATATTATTTTCAGCCTTTTTGTCCCACACTATCTATCTGATCACCTATATGTTTGCCAAGATAGCAGGGTTTTACTGATGTAAAAGTTTTCAACAGAAATAGAAAACCAATTTTGTATAGCCTGTGTTTGTATGAAGATGTATAAAAAACCACACATAGTACCGTCCAAATTCTCGCTCAGCTTTTTCTGGATCATTGAATACCTTTCCAGATTTTGCACAGAGAACATTTGCCTGCTCTAACCCACAACTAACACTGAGATATTTAGTTGTTCCTACTACGTTTCTGTGTAACCAGTACACTTTTGAAAACTTCCCAACCGTTAGATACTACAGAGCCTGCCAGATCCACAGCCTCTTTTCTTAAACTTTGCTGGTTTTAGGCTTGGTCTTTTTCGATGATTCTTCAACAACCCCCAGAATATTCAGACACTCAAATCTCTAGTACTTTGTCATTTTCCTTTGAATTTTTACATTAAAAACTTCTGTGCTCTTTCTCCCTAATCCTCTTCTTTGTTTAGGATGTTAACTTTTGACGTTTGAACTAGATACAGTTGACGGTTTGAAAGACTTGAGAGGCCTGTGCCCAAAGCTAATTTCTAGTCAAGTTTCTACTTTTTTGTGGTTCTATCACAGAGAAAATACATTTATTTAGATACCAAAGGGAGCAAGCCAATGTCAAGGATGGGAATTTTAGTAAGACTCATTAGAATCAGAAAATCTATGTTAATGTCATCTTCTTAATCAGAACTTGATTCCTAAAAATTTTGATCCTGTGAGAAGGGCTAATTTTGCATAAGTTTTGAGCCGCATTTGATATTTAAAGAAAATATATTGTTAATATGTTGGTTTTCTAGAAAGATCCTTTCTTTATCTACAGTTCAATGATTTTATCTGATTGTTTTTGTAGTAAGTATTAACTTTCATAGCTGATAATATATCAATGCACATAGGGTATCCCTATTGACTGTCTTGGCATTTTCTTGCCAAGTTTTTAAAAAAAACAACCACAAAACAAAAAAAAACCAACAAAACAAAACAAAAACCAGCATGAAGATCTAGTCAATTTAATTATCAGTTTCATCATCTAAGGAAAAAATCTGTATGTTTTCATGACCCATTTTTAATCAACAAATTTTTTTTATTGTTAAAGAGTAATGAAATTGTCATCTGGATATCAACAAATCTGTCAATTTATTCTCTAGATATTTCTCTGTACAATATTTATTTCTTTGTACAAAGCTAAAAGGAAGAGGAGGACGTGTTGGTGGTTGTTTTTTGTTTTGTTTTTTTTTATTTATTTTCAACATTTTTTTCAACTTAGAGCTATTACTATAAAGCTAAAATTCTTCAAAAAACTTGTTTTGCATGTTTTCCTTTTCATTCTGATTTGCCACCAATGTCCATTTTCAAACTTTGCTCAGAATAGAAACTGCAAGTTTTACCTGTCCCTAATTTAAAGTGAACGAGTTTGTATTTTGATGTGCTTGGGCAAGGCCGAACTGGTAGGGCAAGTAGCACCAAACACTATCTCCAGCCACTTTAGGAACAAATGTATTGTGTATTTTGTAGATAAGCAGCACAAAATCATCCCTGTGTTGGGAGGTGCCTATGGTATAGAAAGGAAAAAGGAGAGGTTTGCTCCTAATCTCCATGAATTAATGGCTGGCTGGCTTCTGCAGTGTGAGGGGCAATATCTGTTAAAACATTTTCCTGTAGAGTAATGGCAGATGGCATCTCAAAATTATTGATTACTTACATATTTTAATCATGTTAAAATAGTTAATAAATTAAAAAAACACAGCTCATTAGCTGTGTAACTTACTGGAGATTTTAAAAACTTTTCTTTAGCAGTAGCTCTTTTTATTGTTAGAAGAAATTAGTAGTGAGTTAACTGTAGTGATAAAATGATCATAAATATGCTATATTAAATTGGGTGACCCTTAAGTATGAATAAGGTGAGCATTTGATTTTTCCTATGTTTTCCTTATTTCCATATTTCTAGTGTATCACTTATATCTCCAGGCTGCTACTCCTCTCGTGTTGACTTCATTGGCAGCTAAATATAATCAATTCAAAGTATTCCTATAATTTTTAATGTTTCCTCCTACAGATGTATTTACCATGCCACAGGTCACTTTTGTTGTTGTTTTCTGGATTCTGCTATATTGTTTTTGAGATGAGTGATTAACAGCTAAAAGTTAGCTATTGAACATACGACTTGAAGTGAGGGCCTACTATTAATACATAAACGTGTTTTATATTATTGTCACTGTCATTATTGTCTCCTACTTAGTCTAACGTACTGTGTTTGACTTCTTAAGCAGAGGCACCATTGAATGATTTGTAATAACATATTTGCCAAGTGGTTACAGCAGATAGATGTACATGGGTAGTTTATTTTCTTCCTTTTATTTGTCAACAGTAAATTGATCTGCCATGGATTGTCAGATTTGTTATTTTTTTCACATTTTTACATACGACTAATCTAAATATAATGTGTTGTTGCCTCTGTTTATATCTTCTTCTGGGGTATTCATAATTATATTCAAAGTAGAAATCAAATGTAGGATCTTAGAGAATTCTCGCTGTTCTGTTAACCTACCTCCATGTTGTGAAATAATCTTTTGTTCTTCCTTCATGTAACTGGTTTTATTACTGGCAAATCTTTACGTCTAATTTTAGTATGAGTTAGATTTTTGAAGTTTCTCACAGGAATTTGTTATTCCACCTCATTTGACTAGTAGAAAAATACATGGTTCACTCTGTGTATCACCTTTGGTTATTCCCCCTTTTCCCCAAGCGTTCTGTCAGATGCATTGCGTATTTCACTTACATCTTCTGCTGTGAATAAACTTCACAAGTGAAATCATGGCCCTAATGAAGTCAAGGGGAATTTTGCCATTGACTTAAATGAGATCTGGATTTCATCCCAGGAAACCATTTGTCTTCATGTCTTTGGCTTTCCCTCATTTCTTATTCTGCCTTCAGTCACTCCTAATCACTCCTAATCTCCATCTGATATTTCTCGTGACTGCTTACAGCCCTATTTCTCAATTTTAGTTCATTAAAATCTTTTTTTTTTTTTCCAGATAAGACAAGGAGTCCTCCCAGATCTGAAATCCTTTTATTAGATCTTTGAAAATTTGTACAGTCTTAGTAGTTACAACATTAGCAAAATTGCTAATATTGAAATCCAGAACCTTTTTATCTGTGCAAATACAAGCAAGAAAATATTTTCTTAGTTGTGGCAGGTCTAATTGGGAATGCCCTGTTAACCAATAAGCTTCTAAGTGATTTTTAAAAAGGTCTGGGGTTTTTTTTCCTGTTAATAAAAGTGTAATGTCTTAATATTTTCTGCTATCTATAGTCCCCTAAATTCCTAGAGGTAGAGATAAAATCCCCTTTTCTTTTAGGATTTTTGACATTAAACTGCCTTCTTAATCCTTTGTACCTCCTTTTCAGACGCTCTATATAGCTTGTGGCATATTCTTCTCTTTAAAATAACATCATGTGTTCACTTAATTCGGGTTTTCAGATAACAGTGAGTATCTGCCTGCTGTCCCCCTCCCCTCTGTTATTAGAGATACATAGGCCCTCAGAGTAGCTTTCCTCTGCCATGTTCATGCTAGATCTTCACATCCAAGTAATAATTGTTCTTACCTTTTACTCTGGTCTTCCATTTGCAATACCTGGGTATTCTGTCATTTCTCCTGGGACATAAGAATATGCTGGGACCTGTCCTGTTTAACATCTTTATTGATGTCCTGGAGGGTGGACCTCTTTCTCATCAGGTTTGCAGATGACATCAAATTCGGGGGAACAGTTGATATGCATAAGGGTAGGATTGCCATTCAGAGGACCCGCATGGGCTGAAGGACTGGGCCAGGAGGAACTTTATGAAATGCCATGCCCTGCACTGGGGAAGGAAGAAGGTCCCCTTGCAATGATGCAGACGAGGATGGCCCAGCTGGGGAGCTGCTTTGCTGAGAAGGTGCCGGAGGTATTGGCAGAGAGCGAGGTGAGCAGGAGCCAGCAGCGTGCCCCGGCGGCTGAGGAGGTCAGCGGCGTCCTGAGCTGTATCAAGCACAGCAGAGGGTCAAGAGATTGAGGGAAATTATTATCCCCCCCTTACCAGTACTCATTAGACCACACCTGGAATACTGTGTCCAGTTTTGGCACCTGAAATATCAAAGATACAGCAGTAAACTGGAGCGAGTTGGTGAAAAGGCCACCAAGATGGTCAGAAGCAGGAGGAATTGCCCCGTGAGGAGAGGCTGAGGGAGCTGAGCTTGATCAGCCAGAAGAGGCGGCTTTGAGGGGACCTGACCCTCAGTGCCCACAGGGAGATTAGCAAGAAGACAGAGCCAGGCTCTCCGCTATGGTGGTAGGCTGAGAGACAGTGGGCGTTAAGTTAATATGGGAGATTCAGACTGGGTATAGAGAACTCTTTGCTCATGAGGACAGTCAGGCAGTGAGTGGGATGGTTGCCAAGGCAGTTGTATAGTCTATCTACATCCTTGGAGGTTTTCAAGACCCAACTGGGTAAAACCCTGAGCAACCTGGTCTGACCTTGTAGCTGTTCCTACTTTGGCCAGGACGTTGACCTAGAGATCTCCTGAGGCCCCTTTGACCTGAATTACCCTGTGATCCCAGAGCGTGTTTCCATAAAGACAAAACAATGAGAGAGTGAGCAGAAGCAACCTAGCTTTTTCGCAACCAAGCTCAAGGAGAAAGATGCTCTGGATTTTGTTTTACAGAGACCGGCAAAGTCATATCAGGTGCTCACTGAAGGGATGGATCTTATAAATAACATATAGCAACAGCTGAGTTTACATCTTTTTAAGGTATCACAAAAGAAAAGTTGTGTTTACAAGATCAGGTTTGTGCAGTTGGTAACGATGGGGTTTGTGATTATTTTTTTTTCTCTGAGGGGCTCACCTTTTATTTTAAAATAATTGAAGGGAGGGCATGAAGAACACTAGCTTCTTTTACAGTGACTGATAAAATTTTGTTAACACCTATTATAAATAGGAAAGCAAGTCTCTAGTCTTGGAGGTTGGAAAAGCAATAACAGACTTGCACATTCTTACTTGCTCCTACACCTTCCTTGATGCGCCAGAGACACTTTGTGACCATTGGTCATTAATTCCTTCTTACACCATCTCCTCTAGTGATGAACTAAAGAAGACAAACTTTAGTGGCCTAATTAATTATTCCAGAGCGCTCTTATCTCCTGTCAGAGTCTGCAGCAGTGCCTGCCAGCTAGGGCTGTTGCCTCTACTTTCCATCACCAAGTCAGTGCAACTCCCAACTCCACCATGGTAGATGTGAAATCCTTGGTGATGGATAAGATGATAGATATGATAAGAAGTGTATTTTAAGGTATTTTTTGTACTTCAGTGTTGCATTTGAGAGAAGAAGAGGTTGCTACTTCCTTTTTTTTCTCAGCATGGCTTTTAGAAGGCCCAGGGTGGAAGGGTGTAATTTGAAAGTGGCAGGTTGACAAAGCACATCCAGAAACACCCCCATTGAGGAGCAGTGCTTCTATAGGCATCACATTTCCAGTCTTCTTCCACCAGCATGGCGCAGCTTCACTCTCTCCTTAGTGAAATGAGGTAGCGCACCCTCAGCTGTGACAGTAGGACCTTCCTCTCTTTCTTGCTTGAAGCTAGACATTTGCATATAGGCATTATTTTATCTAGAAATAATAGCACTTCTTCAGCGTTTCAGTGTATGTGATAAATACATGGGGGAAGTGATTCCTGATGTTCAAGGAAAAATAATAATGGATTCCGTGACAGTTGTAGCATTACTGAATTTGTATTTAATTACTTGTCTAATACTCTTTCTTCCCCTTCTCAATATTTGGATTAGCATCTCCCTAAATGGCTGTACATATTCACGTCAATAAACAGTTCACTTCTACTTAAGAAAATTAATAAACTTTTTATAATAGCGTGACATTGTAAAGAAACAAAGTAATAGAATTAGATATCTTGAAAATACTGTAGGATTTGAGGATTTGCCTCCATTTGCCTACCAAAGCATAAATATAAAAATTCTAGATCTGAAACAGTGGATTGGAAAGGAGAGCTTTTCTTTTTAAACTCCTGTAGGATATCCTACAGACCTAGAGCTGTACTGGCAAGATGAGATACAGTTCTTCCTGAGGAAATACTAGTCCAGATCTACTAGAAAAAAGAGGGGGGGGGGAAAAAAAGGGGAAAACAACCCAACAAACAAACAGGTCTGTTACTACTCTGTAATATAGTGATTATAATTTTACCAAATAATATTTGGTGAAAAATATTTTCATTGAAAAGTGTAACGGAAGTCACAGCTTTAAAAATATTAAGTCAGAGAGAAATAGAAGCTGTAAATAATATGTGTTCCAACAGGTTAAACTAGCAAAATATTTTATATGATGTTAGATGTTATCACAAAAAAAAAACCTCTTTAGAAAGCCAAGACACTTCAGATAGAAATAAAGATTAAAAATGTTCTTCAAATACTTCAAATGTACAGAAGGAATTAGTTTGGCCACAGTATTCTTTGTGCTTTCGTAGCTTACCTTTTGAGATGGATCCAAAAATTTTCAGACTTCCACAGTTTGAAGAATTTTGTAGCTGTGGATCTTTTTAATATCATCTCCCAAAGTATACACGGAACACTTTGTGTAGCTGAATCAAAATTGCACGTGTACTTTAGGATGCCTGTAGCACAAAAGAATTGAGGACAGTCTGGGTAATAAGTAAAAATGTAAATAAAAATTGCAGACGTCTAACATTAAAAGTTACACTGGAAATGTGGACTTCTATAAAAGATATTGTGTTACACAAACATAATGTTCTGTTTTGTTCTTTTCATATACTGAAGCATGGTCAATGTAATGGAAATAAAGATAGTGGAGAAATAGTACAGTTGGAAGAATATCTGCAGACAACCAATTGGTTTTGAAGATGTAATGTTTGTGGGCTTAAGGCTTTCTACAGAACTGTGAGGAAGAATGGGTCAAACTGTACATCATTTGTTTTGGGAAATGGTGGAAGTTGATTGGCAGCTACCAAGTTTTGTTTTGGTTTATTTAACTTTTAAAAATCTTTATTAATTTAACAGGCAAACAAAATCTTAAAAGAAATAATGAACATAGGCTGTCATACCACATAGGGCTTAAAAATCTTTCACTCCCAAAGATTCCCTTGGGAAAACTTTCTTCAGCTGAGTTCCAGAAAATTCATCATCTTTATATACTTCTACATGAAGTCACTAGGAAAGCTAGTGAGTCAATAGTATCAAAATTAGCCTCATAGAAAATAAGCCTGGGAGGGACTTCAAGACATGATCTAATTTGTTGCCCTTTGTGCCTTTGAATACCAAAGTAAAAAACTCTGTAGGGTTACTAGGTGCCTAAGTCACCATAGCAATGCAAAATACTTTCAGCTGCAACCCAGCCAAAAAAAAAAAAAAAATTAAAAAAAAAAAAAAAATCACCCTTTCAAGATTTCAGACTGATTATTGCAACCCCTGTGTGCACTGCAAGATTTTAAAAAATTACATGACTTGCTGCAAACCATACGCTTGGCTACAAAGCTCACAGTAAGCACATTGACCTAGGCAGCTTTTCTCTCTCAACATCTACCCCCTCTTCTGTACAAAGCCAAAAGCAAAGTCTTTTCAGTGTCAGTCATTACATTGACTTAAGTGTCTGAGAGACTGCATCTCTCTCAATCATGACGTCCCACAGCACTTTCCCTTAAATGATTTTAGCAGAACATTAAAGATTTTGGGTGGGTATGGGCAACAATGTTTAGAGGACCCAGATCTAAATGGCAGTTTGTTCCACTGGGAATCCTGGATGGGTTGTGGCACTTCCCTGGTGACTTTCACAATCAAACACCAAACCCCTTGCATTTTTTTTTCCTTTTTTACATATACAAATGAGAAATGAACTAATTCTTTTTTTCCTTCCCTAGAATTGGATGAAAAAAATACAGGGAAACTTAAATTGTTACATCTCTGGTTTGGAAGAAGGGAAGGGTCTCTGTAGTAACTCAGTGCTGATGGTTATAAAAGGCATTGTCTGATGCTGTATTTTTTCCAAAGAAAAGTATTTTCTATTCAAAGCCTGGAATAAGCACTATTTCTACTAGTCAAATCCAAACCTTGTTTATTGTAATTATTTATATTTTGTTGTCCTGCGTTCTCACTGCTGTTTTGCTGGATTCGGTATCCCCTTACATTAAAGCTGATGTGACGTGAAACCTCTGTAGAAAACATGCTATCCGTAATTGAGAATATTTTATCAAGTATCTTTTCTCCTTGTTGACACCAGCTCAACTCAGTTTAATTAAGAAATCATGTACTTGGTTATAGGATCTGGTTGTTTTCTTGTCAGCAACAGCACACGTTCTGATGTTTAAAAGTTGAATGTAGCACTTGTTTTGTTTCTGTTGCCTAGAATTTAGCAGGATCTTAGTAGCTGTTATACTAAACAAGTTTTCCCAAGGCAGGATCAGGCTTATCTTGTGCAAAACTCGGAAGGCAAGTTCACCTTGTATCAAACAAGTTGTTGTAAGCTTTGGGAATTTGGCTCCATCTCTAAATATTTGGAAGTTACTTTATACATTCCTGCCTAGTATATATTTATCTTTCAGCTGCCTGTCCTGTTATCTTTCTTTTTCCTTTGAAGCCTCAGAGCTCTTCTCCAGCAGCCTACAAACAGTCTTCATGAGGCCTCTCTAAGTGTCCAGCAACTGTTACCTGTCTCTTGGCACCTGGCAGTCGTTCCAGTTAAATGTTATAAATGATGATGTCTTTAAGGATATAGTATACATTTGAGAACATGAGAATGTGAAGTTGCAGTTTGCCAGTTGCAGGAGTGGGAGAAAAATCTCCATGTAAAACTGTACAGCATGTGGAAAAATGAATGTTTGAGGCAGACGCAGAGACAGAGGAACTTCATGTCCGGTGATGTATGAGCAAGGAAGAAGTAATGTATTGAGATGAGCGGGCAGCTCTGCAGGTTACTAGAATCCTTCTTTTATGTTACAAAGTTCTCTCAGAGAGTTTCATTTTGAAAGTGCTGGGGTACAAGGAAAATTTTCTTTTGTAACAGTAGATCCACCAATTGTAAAGAAGGTGATCCATGGAAATAAGTATGTTCATTTGTTTATAACTTTACCAAAAAGTTCTTTGAAATAATTTAGCATTGCCATACTTTATCTTTGCTGCTGCTGCAGGCATCTCCTCACCTTCTGTTTGTTACACTGCCTTGTTAGGCCTGAGCTCACGTAGAGGTGTAGCTTGCCAGAACTTGTTCAATAGGAGACAGCCATTTTGATGAGGACATTTGGACATGATGTAGTAATAATACTTGCTAAGAGATCATCAGACCTTGATTCTACCAGGGTTAGCAGTGACTGAACGCAGTTCTTACAGATGTGTGTCTAACCTCTTCATAAAGGCCCCCAAGGATGGGAACTGCAAGGCTCCCCAAGCTACCTGATCCAGTGCTTCACTGTCTGTACTAATTTTTAACTCCAGCATCTGACCTGTTGCTCTTTCCGTAACCTAAGACACCATTCTTTCAGCCTTTCTTCATATAACAGGTTTTTCTAAACCTCTACCTGGATTTTCTCAAGTTGCCACATATTTGAAATCTCATCATCTTCACCAATGTGCTTGCATTACCTCCCATCTTGTTGACATCTGCGAAGTTAATAAACGCGCTCTCTAGTCTGTCTTCTATATCATTAATAAAAAATACTGACTAGTTCTGAACCCAGGACTGGTCCATCAAGGAACCATACTAATCTTTGTTAAAATACAGATTCCAGTTTTGTAGTAGATAAGTAAGTTTTGATCAGAAGTCAGAAATCACCAGGCTACGACCTGTTGCTAGGATTTGAATAGCGTGTTTATTAATAAAAAGACACAGCATATATAAATATTCCTTCAGAATTTATGTTTCAACACTCAGCACTTCACATGGGAATTTGTCCTTAGTACACTGCTCCCATTGTATAACAAAATGGTAGTGTAGAATTTTGCAAATAAATACATTTAAATATATATCGATCTATTGAAACACACGGACACGTACATATTTTCATATTAGTTACAACTAACAATCTGAATATTTTGTTTTGGGTATACCGTACCATACTGAAAGTCTTCAAGGTAAGAATGTATTCAGCAGCTTAAAAGGTGGGTGTTCAAATCTTGGTTTGCTTATGGAAAAGAAGAAAAAAAGAGGGTTGATTTTCCTATATATTTTGTATAGTTGATTCCTCCTCAAAACTTACATAAAATACTATAAATGTAAGATCCTTTACATCTCTAACCAACATGCTTCAAGTTTGCTTTTCAACCTTTGATTTCAAAAAACAAACTCTAGAGTTGAGAGAAATGTTAGTTTCAAGAGCCTATGTGTTATTCCTTGTGCTTATGCTTCCAGAAAGAGTTGTTTCTATGGCAGTGTTTGCTATGAGCTGTACTCTTAAGCTGCTGACAGAAAAGTCTATGAAATTTATTTTTGCGTGGACAACTGAACTGCTTGGTTTTGGTCTTGATTTACTGTTGATCTGGAAGAAAGTATAGTTGACAAAAATGAAAATTTTGTATCCTCATTAGTCTTCTAAGCTATTAATTCTTCCACAGCTTACTCATTAAAATAATCTTTGAACTGTCCTTCCAAAAAAGAGGTCCTCAATACTAAAAAATTACAGTACAAGAGGAACTAGTATCTTAATGTGTGGTACATTTTTAATGGATATTTCTTGTTATCCTCCCTGTTTGTACAGTGGCTGCACTCCAACCACAGAAATGTAATAAAAACAGCCTGGACAGCACCCTTAAAGGAACTGAACTCATTTGGTTAAGAAAAAAAAAAAGAAAGTTCTGTAGTCAGAATTTTTTAAGCATGGAAAGAAAGGCATAGCAATGAATCATAAAATGGTTTGGGATGGAAGGAACATTTAAAGATCATCTAGTTCAACCCCCATGCCGTGAGCAGGGATATTCTTCATTAGATCATGTTGCTGAAAGCCCCATCCAACCTGACTTCAAACACTTCCACTGATGGGGCATCCACAACTTCTCTGGGCAACCTGCTCCAGTGTCTTACCACCCTCCCTGTAAAAGATTTCGTCCTTTATATCCAATCTAAACCTGAGCTCCTCAAGCTTAAAGAAGTTGCCCCTTGTTCTGTCACTACAGGCCTTGGTAAAAAGTCTCCATCTTTCTTATAAGCCCCCTTTAAGTACTGAAAGGCCACAGTAAGTTCTTCCAAGAGCCTTCTCTTCTCCAGGCTAGGCAACTCTGGCACTCTCAGCCTTTCTTCATAGGAGAGGTGTTCCAACCCTCTGGCTGTTTTTGTGGCCTCCTCTGGAGCCGCTCTAACAGGTCCAAGTCTGTCTTCTACTGGGAACCTCGGAGCTGGACACAGTACTGCAGGTGGGATCTCACGAGAGTGGAGTGGAGGGGCAGAATCCCCTCCCTTGACCTGCTGGCCACGCTGCTTTTGATGCAGCCCAGGATACGACTAGTTTTCTGGGCTGCGAGCACATTGCCGATGCCCATCAAATTTTTCATCCACCAGTAACCCCAGGTCCTTCTCTGCAGGGCTGCTCTCAATCCCTTCATCCCCCAGTCTGTACTGATTTTGACTATTGAGGTTTTGCCCTGACCCAGGTGCAGGACCTTGCACTGGGCCTTGTTGAACCTCATGAGGTTCACCTGGGCCTGCTCCTCCAGCCTGTCAAGGCCCCCCTGGGTGACATCCCTTCCCTCCACTGAATCAACCGCCCCACTCAGCTTGGTGTCGTCGGCAAACTTGCCGAGGGCACGCTAAATCCCGCTGGCTCTCTCGTTGGTGAAGATACTAAATAGCATTGGTCCCAGTACGGACCCTCGAGGGACACCACGGATGAAGGAATATGCTCGGTATACCGGTACACAAAATGCAATTTATTGGGAGCAACAGAGGGGACAGAATATTGTAATAATAGTGTTATGGCATCTGGAAGTGGTTAATGTGGTATTATATCATGATTAAAAATATTGAAGACTTCCATCAAAAAATTAGTCACAATTCTGAAGAAAATATCTGAAATTGGAAGCTTAAATGGACTTCAGAAGGCCTCTTCAACACTAGAAATGTTTGAAAAAAGATACTAAGTGAAAAACCCAACCTTATTAAAGGTCCCTTAAATCTCAAGGCACACAATTACTTGTGCTGCCTTAAAAGGGATGAATGGGTTTTCTCCCCCTTTCAGAAGACACTGTTCAAATGTTTTTCAGTGATAAAAGTAATTTCTAAATGACCCTGCATTCCCTTGCAACATATCTCCCAAACAAGTAAGAACAAATACAGTTAAATTGAGATGGAGACCGAAGCACCTTGTCGCCTCTGGGTCCTAACAGTTGTATTCAAATTCAGTAAAGTCTACACTGAGGTAGATACTGCCTGACCTCAGCTCACCCTGGGGTGTTCCAAACCTCAGGTGTCTGCTAGAAACATCGCAACAGTGAGACATAAGAGATTAGGCTCAATTTCCATTTTTAATCTTTACAGCAGGGTTAACTTTGCAAGGAGAATCAGGCAGTATGTCTTGTTCTCTATTATTTTATCAATTACTGTGTAGTGGCATGCTGGATAC
>NC_064890.1:29204016-29224016 GCF_929443795.1 Astur gentilis | reverse complement strand
CCTAAAATCAACAGCTACCCTCTTTCAAACTTTATTTTTACTTAAGTATGCATAAAAAGAGTATTGTGAGCTTAGATGAATGTAAAGCTATTTCAGTTATTTGCTGTCTACGCAACTATGCATACGAGGAATGTTACCTAGGTGTCCCCTAGCAGACTGTCAAAAGTAACGTACAACGTATTTCTGAAAAGATACGTTTTAACTTTAATTAAATACCTGAGAAATTGTGGAATACAAAATGAGTAATGTGTCCATGTTACATCTCAGAGAATCAAGAGAAGCTAAAACTCGTCCATTGAAATTGAAGAGAACAAAGCAACAAAAATTAATGGGCTCTAGTTATAGAAAGGGCTGTATGTGTTAGTAGGACGTTGCCAAAAAACCTTTCCACTATTTCTTCTTCTCAGCAGTGTACAGGCTGGGCCAGCAAATAACAAGGCAGACAAGGTGACTAGTACTAATTAAAATACAATATTGCAAGTTTTACGATTTCTACTTGAAGCAACTGAAGACTGAATGAATCAGAAGTAAAAAAAAAAACTGAGCAAGAAATGAATATTGGGCAGGGAAGTAGCGGGGAGGAAACACTGCTAGTCTGAAAAAAAAAACCTTTAAACTTTTAAGAATTATAATAGATTTTTTGTCCATTGTGTAGGCAAGCAGTAATAATAGGGGAGGCATTTATTGTTACAGTCCAATTTAACACCCTGTGCCTAAAACATCAGTAAAATCTGTGGCTCTAAATAATTTCAGCGAGTACTCTTTATTTAGGTAAGATTTTTAAAGACCCCCTGAAGGTAGACAACCTTGTAGTATGTAGCCAAATCAACTAATATGTCAACTAATATATCAAAGTGAAGTTTGCCTCTCATAGTATAGCCATAGTCTGTGGCTAAATGCAAGTACCTTAGATCAGAATGTGGAAATCAAAAGGTAATAAAATTTCTGTGAGAAAATAGTGACAAAATACTACTTAAGGTTAAAAACGTTTTTAAGCTGCTGTATCAAAGGCTAACATTCTCCCCATCTGTGTCAAATCAAAGCTGAAGAAAAACTAAAAGGTAAAAATTCTTTTTTTTTTTTTTTTTTTTTTTTTAATACCACTTGTATTAGTAATCATGTGGTCATCAGCTTTTCAGCAGGTACTTATGGCTTCCAAACTGTCTCGAGGTCTAGAACACCTATTGCAGGCAATTCAGCACAGGTGGTATTTACCAAAGCCTGCAGTACTGATATGTTGTTCACATTTTTACAGCAAATCTCTGACAGAAAGTAAAGCTATGCTGTAATGTTTTGTATGCTTTTAATTTTTTAACAGAAATTTTCTCGTATTTTCCACACAAACATTGTCTTCTCTTTTTTTCTCCTTAGTCCCAAGATTATATGTTTTTTAATACAGTGAGCTTTAATACCTGCATCTATATATTTGTGTGTGTGTATATATAAGTAGCTTCATAATAACTTGTTTTGTGTGGATCTGAATCAAAACAAGATCAAGGAACTCTGCCTAGCTTTATGGTTCATTTTGTATTTCAGTAGCATCATTCCTGTCTTTAAAGAAGTCTTGTACTGAGAAAGGAAAAATAGATTAAGATTTTCAAGGTCTTTCTGTTGATTCCTTTTGTCATATTTCTTCTCTCCTGTACAATGAATAGTTAGATTCAGTACAGTGTAGAGGGAAACCTGTACTTCATCTAACAGCCAGATCTATGGACTTTATTTCAGAATTGTTTTTTGTTTATTATCAAAGAATATAGGCCAGGCACTGAAATTAAATTTTTATGTCATATATACATTTTTATCCTATTTTTATTTTCTGAGGTTATTACTAACCCAAGTGTTTTAGTGAAGAAAGGGTATTTTATTGCCGTATCATCATTACCTCTAAGCCCGCAATTCATAACCTATGGGTAAACTTCTATATCCAGCAGAAACGTGGTAGTTAACGGGATTCAGTAGATGCTGGAGTCCATCTGTGGGTATTTATGGCCACTGAATGCAGGACTTCCCTGAGCCGGAGCCCTGGGACAGTGGTACGGGTGCTCCGGCCACCAGTTCTGCCTTCCATTTGGCTTCACGGCATCATTTCTGTATGGATTTGCTTCTGCTGGAAAACTCCTTTGATTATATTTCTGCCATCTTGTTTATTTAAATATGTGCTCATATGGAAAAAAAAACCCAACATGTTTTATATATCAAGTAAAAAGCGACTGCTGAAATTTGGTGAAATTCTGTCTCAAGACTTGTTCTGCTTTTCCCATGTTTATTTATTTAAGAAGCCACTCCAAGTTCCACTGTAAGGTAATTCTTATGCTTGACAGGCCACTTAATGTAATTTTATTTGTTGAGAAGTGAATACATCTTACTCGAAATCTGTAGTAATCCATTCAGAATTTAATTCAACTTTTATTTTCTTTAAGGTAAGAAATGTTTTAATAAGATTATCTTATTGATTACTGGAATGTGTAGCACAGACATCCCAACATGTGTTGATTTCTAGTAATTATCGTAAAACAGCATGCCCAGTTGCAGCATTAATTCAGAGTGGATATGAACTAGCATATCTCTCCTCCCCCTTTCAGGAGGTGGGATACTTGTTAAATTAATCAGATGGGAAGAGACAGCAGATTTAATCATTTCAAATAGTAGAAGAAAGCTATAAAGTCCAGCAGAGAAGGAAAGCGAGATCGCCGAGACCAAGCAGCAATCATAGGATGGAGAGATCAGAAATGACATTTGAAGATGAGTAAAGTCAGTACGACCAATTAATTAAGACAATGAACTGGAAGAAATCTCATTTACCTGAGAACCTAAAATGAAAAGAAAAAAAAAAATCTAAACACATTGTCAGCTTTCGCTCTGCTCCTTCTTCAGATGATATTATCATATTCATGAAAATGTTTCAGGAAGGAAATGCTGGGATCCCCAAATAAAAAGCTTTTTATGTTTTCATTATGCCTTTTTTCTTCAGGTGTCAGGTAAGTTCTCAAGAACTACAGTGTATTCCAAAAACTAGGGAAAGCATAAAGCAACTTATAAAACCAAAGTAACCAGTATGTCTTAAAACTTGTTGGGTGTTATCAAGGATCTGGGGGGGTTGCAGCATTTCACCCCGCCTCATGACCTTTCGTACAAACGCTAACTTAGCCCAGGCATAGATGGGTACTAGAGAAAGGCTTCATTTTACTCCTTAACCACGTAGCAAAAGTGAGAAAAGAAAATTCAGATGTTGACAACGCGTTGGTTACGCGTTCACAGGAATACTGGCTAAATGTGAGCATTACATTCTCCTTTCTCATGCAACCAAGATTTTGAAACAATTTTTAATCTGTTCTTCAGTGAGTGTGATTTCCTGATGTTTGTCATCATGAACAAAAGCTAAAGCTTTACAAGAACACAGGTACTATGAAAAATTAGAATTATCTATCCTGGCATTTTTGAACTGCTGAATGTTCCAGTTTGTGCGCTGTGACTCTGCATGTTCAGTTCTGTATTATTTTTTTTATGCTTGCCACTCTGTACTTGTAAATTCATACATAAAGATGAATCTGCAGCACTTTGTCAAATGAAATTATCCACCAACAAAAGCAATAACAGGATCTTCAACACAGCATAAACAAGCATGCAGAACCACACATTTCATCTAAAATACCCATTACTGAACACAGTTGCCCACTTAAGCTAGAGGAGAGGAACTCCTTTCCTCAGCTACTGCAGCCGACTCTCAGATCTGCCTCTGAAAAGCCTTTCACTGCCGTTACAGAAACAAACTCAGCTTGAGCAAGCACAAAGTGAGGACAGAGTAGAGCTGAGATGGCAATTTTACTTCGTATGCAAAAAAAGAGCTATTTCAAACCACCACCACCCCACACACACTTTGTCAAATACTTTCTGAATGTGAGTGGTTTTCCTTTTCCCTCAGCAATCCAGTGGTTTATTTCCTTGAATTATTTTGATGCTTCTCCTCCCTGGCTGTTCCAGAGCTACCGATCAGCCCAGCCTTCCACTGACTGCTGACAATAAGGGCCACTTGCCAAGTCATCGACCTGTACCCCAACGGGCTGATGGAGACCTGAGCAACATTCAGACTGCTTATTCTAAAGGTGCTTATTTTAATAGGTAGTAAAATACATAGTGTGATGTCCAGCGGGGCCGGGGCGAGGGGGAAGAGGAGAAGGATGTGATTCCAAACTTGCCTGCCCTGCTCGGCAAGGCTATGAGATGTGCTGGAAGTTAGTTAGACTTGGGCAAACTGCTGACTGTTTCACTTTAATAAACAAATGCATAAATGAGGCAAATTCTGCTTTCTTACGTTACGAAAGATTCACACATCTTTGTGTGAAATAAAAGTATGACGCTAATCAACACCTCCTAGTCATTAGCATACGCCTTCTATATATAACTTTTCCTTGGTGCGGTGAGATCCTAACAGCTCTTTTCCCTTTCATTCAAACAGAAATTCTATCACTAATATATTTTCTGCTTGAAAAATGCAATAAAAATACCAGATGGATTTTTTTGTTGATCCAATGTTCTTCAGTTAATCGGCCCAAATGGTAGCAAAAGAGGTACGGAATGGCAGGAGAAGAAAAATTCAGCACAACAGAGTGAGTGGGCAAGGGCTGCATGTCATTTTTCACCTCCAAAATGCTATCTTTTTCCGTCTTTGCAGCCAACATAATTGGGACAGTATCCTTCTACAGAGGAAAAAGCTAGTGATTAGAGAATTAGAAAGACCGTGATCTAGATCCTCAAGTTGGAGTGAATCAGTGTCGTGTAATTACAGAGGTCGAAGATATATTGACATACTCGTGAGAAATCTACACCAGGAGAGAAAAATCATGGAGTTGTGGTAAGGTGGAGGTGGGTTTTTTTCGGTTGTGGTTGGTTTTCTTTGGATTACACAGCTTTGTTTTACTTATTGTAGTATGTATTGTATTGGGATTTCACTTTTTGACTGTTTTTCAGAACTATCTCATGATCGTCACATTTTTAACTTTTCCGTTCCTTAACGTTAATTTCTTCCATTAAGCTTCACTTCAAAAAGAAAGTTAAAAGTCAAAAGAAGGACTATTTGGAAAGTGATTAACTGTGCTTCTTCATTAAATGTGCAAGAAGTGGAGAATGACACCTTACAGACAGTCATTTTTGAGCCTGGACCCAATTTAGCTGCCCAGTAAGGCTGAAAACGCACGTGTGTGCTAACGCAGGTGGCCCCACCCTGAGGCCTGGGCACTTGTGCTCATAGTCATGCTGTTGTTTTCTTTGATACTGCAAGACATATGACTTCATTTATAAGATGAGAGCATTACATCTGAAAATAATGATGTGGTGTATCTGTTTGGGGCGTAGGACTACAAGATTATGTGGTTTGGCTTTTTATTGCTGTTGTTCAGCAGAGTTATCCATTCAGAGAAACAAGGAGCGCCTGTTGGACGTGTAAATGGGCTCTCACGTGCATACAAGAAACTTGATGAGATGCCAGGACCCTAAGTCTGAGCATCAAAACTTGTGGCTGTGTGTGCAAAACATAGGTTCATGCTGATGGCAGAAACCAGAATACATAACTCTTCTCACTAGTGAGTTATAAAACACTTCTCTGACGAACCACTGGAACCACGTTGCGTTTTTCACTGTTCTCAACTGATCTTGTTTCACTTCAGGTGGAAGAAACTCTGTTTAGAATCAACAAGATGGTCCATAAACATGGAGAAAAGAGGGAAGAGTGAATGTTACATGCTTTTGAGTGCATTTTAAAGGGTACCATGTAGAATTTATGCACTGGAAATAGGATGTTAACTAGCCAAGCAGAAAGAGCATGATGTCTGATCATATAGTCGTCAGAGTTTCATTTTTCCTTACCAAAGTGCTTGCAGACTATCTGTCTGATCTTCACCTGAGACCAGCTAATGCAAAAATTAGTCTTCCACATAACCTAACTGCTTCTAGGCTCTCCTAGGCTCCTTCTAATGTTGAATAACAGAGTTAAATTCAGTCTACTAATCTATTCCTCAATAGAGAATTTAAAAGTTGCTGGTGGCTGATAAATACTAGAACATTTTTTAACCAGGTAGTGTATGAATCCCTTTTTCTTCTTTATTAATAAGTCAAGAACAAAATGCTCTTTTGTTGTATTATAGCGATGAGTCAACAGAAGAATCTATAAATATGGGGAAAAGCCTGTTGGCATAACACTGCTTGCACTCTGGGTTTCATTCCATTTGGCTTGCTCTCCCTGAACACTCTTATGATAGTGCATAGAAAAAATACTTTATTGGCTGGTAAGTGAAAGTCTAGATGCAACTCTCCTCCTAAACTACTAGCCCTCCAAAAAGAGATGATAAAAGAAAGGAATAGGGTATGTTGCCCCGGTAAAAGGCTCCTTATCTCCTATTAAAATCAAACCCTTTGGAAGTGCTGTGGTTTAATCTCAGATACCAAGCCCCTTGTGCTGCAGCCTGCAGCTCTGCTAGGCTGGGGTGACACCCCGTAGGAATTTTGCACGGCAGTGCCCGTGCAGGAGTGAGAGCAATGGACTGCAAAAGAAGCAGTCTGCCCCAGACACGCATCCCTGTAACTACAGTGGCACAGATCCCAGTGGGATGGCTGCCTGGGAGATCTTGCTGGCTGAAAATTAGCTGAAGAACGTGTTTAAATATACCAGCCGTTGGTCTGGATTGGGCACCTTATTGTCACAACAAGATTTCTGTTTTGCTAAGGCTTCCCTACTCTATAGTACAATAACCGAAATGACTGTACGATGCACTTACTGTACGTATGAAGGCAGTGCCTGTGGCTCCGTAATCTTTGGCTGAATGGCCCCTTGAGACCCGCAGAGTGGTAATTTCAACCACTGACCAAATGTTTGGCCACACTGGAAAATAAAGAATGATGGAGAGAAGAAAGGGTGTGGAGAAGGGTCCAGTCAGCCTGGAGGACTGACACATCCTTTCTTCTCGCTGATGCCTGAGGATAGAGTCCTGTGAACTGTGTTTCTGGCAGATTCCACAGCTCTGAAGATCAGACTTCTTCTTTTTAGGTAGAGTACTATTTACTCCTCAATTAAGAAAGAAGAATGTCAGTTTTCAGTAGCACTAAGGACCTACCATTCAGTGTTTGGAAAACAATATGTTAAAGCTCTCTGCTCCTAAGCTATAAAAATGTGTACCTGTCACAAATACATTGTTTCAAGGACATGGAAACATGCTGACCAAATAGATCAAATTTTGGATCAGATTAGGAGCTATTTCCGTGCAAGGAAACTATATATTTGAAACTCCTTGAGTTTAAAATTCCTTGATCCCCAAACCCCATTGATTTTCTCCCTTTCTGTGCCATGGTCCTTCCACTGCTTGCATGATTTTATGGTATTTAAATTCTCTCTAGAGAAGATCACGGGCTCATTCTGCTGCAGACTGTACAAACACAGTGAAAAAGCCATTCTCCAGAAGGCTGTAAAGGCTTACAATCAACATATATAGATATGTTGATATAAAAAACCTCAGTACATGAAGCATTTACAAAGAGAAGTGATTTGGTCAAGGGGGTCAGAAAGATCAGTGGCAGAACCAGCAATATCATCCCAGACTCTGGACTGGGAATCGAGGGCTGTAGTCACTACTCTGTAGTTGCTAGATCTATTTATACACAATATGACTTATAGCCACAAATGCAAATGTATCAAAATCTTTTCCACTCAATTGTATTCTACTCTGTAAATCAGGAACTAGAAGCTATTGCCATGCACTCAACAGCATCGGTATTAATTGGTCCCATTTCATATTCTTTTTGTCTGACCAATGCAGCTTGACAGTCTCTAATGGGATTTTCAGATGCACACCATGGATTCTTAAGTGATCACTTTTTCTCCCCAAACATATGAGTTCTCTCTTATTCAGACCTACTTCCGCACCCTTCTGATACCTAATTTCCAAGCACACAATGAAATGCTAATTCTTTTTAATCTGGTTTTTTTTTCCCTGCCAGTAATTGCAGAAACATCTAAATATATGAGTTAAACCAACTAATGTTTTTCTCTAAATGCAGTGCTGTTTCTCTTACTCTTCTAAAACTTATTTTATAAACTAGAGCATTTTGTATTTAATGATATTAGTAAAATTTTATGAATTTAAAGACAAATTAAATATATTCTCTCCACACCAGAGGTCATACTTAGTCCCTGTAGCTTGAGCATATTACAGATAGATGAGACTAATTATCAGAGATCCAGCAAGGACAGAGAATGTAGCTTGCTTGATGAAAGGGGAATGTTGAAAAAATTTACTGAATACTCCTTATCCTTTGGACTGATATTGTATTTCTAGGATTACATATCTACGTCCTTGATGGATATTCTTCATTGAGTGGAGACTGCCATTGCTCCAAAGTATGGATGTGTTTAAAAAGTACAGAATAAAAGCACGCTGTGAGTACCAATTGCAGTTCTAAATGGTGTAGAAAATAATCCGGACTAATCAATATTCTCATGAAGGTTTTTATATTCATAAAAGCCCCAATTGTTGTTATGTATGAAACCAGCAGTACATTTACCGAATAAAAAAATCCTTTCACGCCTGACAAAGGAGCAATGCGGTAGGCTTTTTTTTTTTTTTTTATTGTTGACTCAATACTACAGGATGTTTACAACTAAATCCATATTCATATGCGATGTTTGTGCAGTACTCCATTGTCTGCTACATGATTTAAAAAAATGGATCACATTATTATTTTGGAAAGAGCTGAATTACACAAACATCATCACAAAGCCTGTCTGCTTAACTCTTCTCTGTGTTTATGTAACATTTGCTGTCTCATTTTTTGGCCTATCATAAAGCCAAATTTGATTGTGAGATTGGCTGGATGTAAGACCATGTAGGTTTTCAAAAAGATTTATAAGGGATGTTATAAAAATGTTCAGGTATTCTTTTGGAAGTGGGAAACCCCATGTCCATTTAATTGGGTCTATATTTTAAATCACTTAAATCCCTTTTACCTTTACTTATACTCTATGTGTTATTTACTACTCACTGAGCAAGGCAACGAATCTAAACGACAGTGCCCTTACTCAGGTTTGTACCCTACACTTGTAGTGATAGAAGTTCAAACATCCTCTTGTAGGTATTGTCTTCAAAGCCGTTACACCTATTGCATGAAAATGCTCTGGCAGACTTCGCTGGGGCTCTATCTCAATCTTAATTCTTTTCCCTAGCCTATGGATCTTGTTTCTCTAACCTTTCTGAATAACTAAGATCATTGTATTGCCGTGGCACTCTGCTTGCCCTTAGCTGCACCTTCTCCATTTCTGTAATATCCTGTTTTATAATAGGGTGACCTGCGCTGTGCCGTCTTCTTAATATGGACTCATTAGTCTCTTGGACTGTGCTAGGATAATTTCCTCAAATTTCTATTGAATAATCATATCTATACTTTTCCAACATATTGTTTGCTTTTACCTCTTTTTTTGGCTAATAAACACCACACAAATTAGCTCACATTTTTTCCCCTGCAATGTAAAACCCCTTAGTTTCTCAGTTACGGTAGTTTGGTTTAAATCAGAGGCGTGTTGCGAGAGGCTGGACGGAGCTAATGCCTTAAACACCCGTCGTGATGCAACGAGGTACAAGTTCTGCATAGCAACACCACGTGTGAGGGACGCAAAGCGTTAGCGTCTCAAACATTGCGGCAGGGCAAGTTCTCCATAACGACCAGGTGAGGAGCCGGCCCGAAGGCTGGGCCCTGCCGGAGGGTGCGCGGTTCCCTGTTCCCATACGCTCAGCGGGGCGGCTCAAACAACGGTCGTGCCTGCAGGGAGGGGGAAGTTACTCCCCAAACGACCCCCAAGCCCACCGACCCGTTTCCCCGAGGTTCTGAAAGCACAAACCACGCGTGACGCCTGATTAGCCTAATGAGTTCGAGTGCCTGCCCGAAGGAGGGGCAAGGAGATGAGAAAAGGACACAAGCTGAAGCCCCACGAGGATGCGCCCACTGGAACTGGACCCCTCGGCTGGCTGGACCAACGCTGGACCCAGGACTGGTGAGATCTTTCTCTTTTCTTTCCCTCTGTCTGTCTCCCTCTTTCTCTCTCCTTTCCCATGCTCCCTACACCTCACCCCTTTAGACACAAAACCGCTGACCCAGTCTGGGACTAGGAGTGGATCCAGCCGCCCCTGGGCTCCTCTCTGAGAAGGAGTCTAGAAAGCAAGGGGGTCTGCTCTGAACGTCCGGACCCAAGGGGAGGGATCTCCTTCCCTGAATTGATGTATATGGTCACCACGGGTTACTCGGTTCACTCGGGTAGTTTCATGCCGATTCCTGTTGTGAGAGACCCCGCCACCTACTGTTACGCCTTCCAAGTTCAGGCTGCTTCTCCCATAGATAAAATGTTTAATTTGATCGTTTGGTGTTGCTTCACCTTAATTTAGCCGGGGGGAATTCCAAACTTGCCATGACACCTCCCCGGACTGTCCAGCACGGGTTGTGACACATGTGAAGCCCATCGGGATGATCTTAGTGGTCTCTTTCTTCCTCCCACTGGAAGCCAAACACCCCTTCGTCTCTCTCCCATCCATTCCCAAATTGCCTCTTCATTCATCCTTTCTCCCCACTCCCTGGAACTTCCTCGTACATTCCAACTAAGGACTCCACAGTGAGTATCGAAAGCCAAAGACTGCTTTACTTGGAAGCTACGTGAATATGTACACAGTGATGGCGACAAGAGGTGCAGAAGGCTGTGAGGTCCATGGTGGCATAAGAGGGGCACTCCGTAAGGAAGCAGAGGGGCAGCCGATGGAGATGAGAATACTGGGAGAGGGAGGAAATGCATCAGGGATGGATTTTAAGGCATTTCAATTCTCCCTAGAGAAGATAGCAGGCAAGGACAGAAGAGGAAGAAAAATGCAGTCATTTGGTCAATGTTTACATCAGCCGAGCAAAAAAAGCCTCACAAATCTAAACCAGTTTCCTTAAAGTATCACTAGCAAAACACATGCTTGTCTTCACAGTGCTTACATTTTGAACTTTATACCTGCTCATTGAGACAGTTACCAAGCCACCAAACCATTATTCAAATCATGCTTGTACATCTGACTTCTCAAAATGAGCTTAAATCGGGGAAACAACCCAATCTCTTTTCACAAAGCAGTTTTTTGTAACTGTATTTGAGTCCCACAAGGTAACACAATCTAAGTGGGTCACCATCTACTTTACTGGCTCAGGCTCTCCGTAGATAATTGTGATGCTGAGATCAAAACAAGACTGGTAAACTGCTAGTTGCAACAGGTTTTGACATACAAGCTCCAAAAATGGGATTTGAGTACCAATGCAAACAGCTCAGAAGTTGTAAAATGCCTGATAGAAATTGAGCAATGCCTTTTGATATCAGAAATTCTGTATGTTGCGTGTATTTTTGTAAGTCCCATATTTAAGGACTCAAACCAACGTGGAAAAATAAATCCATGAACATTATAGCTCCACTGTCCTAGGGAGAAAAGGATTATTTCTATAACAAGGACCATTTTTATATCCCTTACCTTTCTTCTGTGAGGGGATTCCAAATTGAGTTTTGAGGTGGAAATTGGTCATGTTTTCCTTAAGAAGAGCCCAATAAAAAAATACCAGAAAGATTTTAATTGGACAACAATTAGAGGAAGGGAACTTATGAAAACTCAGATCTGCAACAGGAGGAAGACAAAAGTAAATAATTTGCAGTAATTTTTACTCCTTGCCCACAGTATCCTCTTTCAGGGTGGGGCGGGAGAAGGGAGAGCAGGCTTCTCCCCATGGCTACCCATATGTAATGGTGGTGGCAAGGTGGCAAGGAATTGCATAGTTTCTTCTCTATCCCAGGACAAATCACATTTCTTCTGCCACCCCTAAGGACTAAGTGTGCATGTGCCACCATCTCAGCGAGCCGCAAAGCTGTCGGTATGCTGTAGACTCTCCGGGTGAGCCTCCTGCCTTGCTCTACATTCCCCAGGCAGTGGAGCATGCGTGAGGCTCTCGGGATTAACTACATCTTACCTCCCCCCCCCTCCCCTAGGCACTTCCACCTGACCCAGAGCGCAGAGTTCTTCCTGGTTAGTTTAGAGGTAATTTTGTTTATTTTTTTCTAAATACAGCGTGTGTTTTGCGGGGCGTGTCTCTTCTGGCGTGTCAACTGTAGCTTTGGGAGAAATCATCTCCGCATGTTTAAATCTATGATTATCCCGTACAAAGATGCTGGCTGAGTAGGAAGGACCTCACAATGTCAGATGGAGTCAACATATTATTAAACAGGAAAAGGGGAAGGCAATGCAGGTCTACTGCACAGAAAAACAGTTGTTAATGTTGGATGTCCAAGAGAACCCACACTCCTTGTAGCTCCAAATCTGCCAACATTAAGGTTCTGCTTCAGCTGTCCCAACCTAGAAGAGCAGAGAGGCTGGACAGGACAAGTGCAGCGATTATTAGAAGTTCAGTAGGCCTGAGAGCTGGACCATCTTTCTGCTTCAGACTCTGTTGTGCTCTGAGGAGTAGATCTGGAATTACATTTGGAACCCTGCTCTAAATATTCTAAATTCCATCTTTTAAAGAAAAAAAAAAAACCCAACATTTTTCAGTGTTGATCTTTAAGAGGTTTCTGGCACAAAAGTTCTGTTATATATTTTTGACTCGCTAGTTTCAGCCGCTAATGTTTCATGCTTTATATTTGCATTTCGTTACATGTTCCTCATGGTGCATATTAGTCAGCATAAAAATATTATTATGTAACTCACAACAGATAGAATATGGGTAGTGCCAAGCAGATTATTCTGTGTAGCTTTTTGGTATCAAACACAAGGGACTATCAGCACGAGAGAGATTGGATTGGGAATATCAATTTGTAATTACAAATGATATTTAATTAAAAAATTATAACAGATTAGCTATACCATTACTTTCTGTAATTTTCAGAATCACAACAAAAATATATTAGTGCATTATGCTATCTTATCTTCATATGTAGTGATTTGTTTAACAGCACTTTGCATAAATTAACGGAAAGCAGGAGAATCTACAGGCATGAGGGAATTCACAAGGCAAAATGATAGGGAATCACTTCATTTCCAACCCCACTATGCTATCCATGAAGGAAATGACACCCATGCTCTTTACTTCTACTGACATAGGAATATTGTCACAGAGAGGTTGCAGTATGTGCCTTCAAGCAAGTGAGCTTGTGAAATAAAAAAATTTATCCCCATGTTCAGTAGTAACAATAGGTGTTGGAGTATTTTTTACAGAAAGCCTACTTTTGACCTTTTTTAAACCTTTTCTTAAACCTTTTTTTCAAGTTTAGAAATCTTAAGTTCATAGTTAAAAACTGAAGAGTTTTGAATAGAAAATTAGATTAATTTCTGTTATTTTACTACAAAGCAATTTTATTATGTGACAAGAAAGAGCACCTATTACAGATTAAGGCTCTGCAACTGAGAAATATCAAGCAACAAGGGTAGAGCCAACTAGGAGGATGGTAAGATGTACAACCCATATTTTTCGTACTTGTAAAATCGGAGCTGTTAGCATCCAAAGAAGTTTCTGGATTAACGGTTCTTCTTGAGGTACTCATATTCTTTCTTGTCTACTGCCTTTTCCCACTGCCGTTTTGTTTTCTGCACATACTGGTGCATTTTTAGCCCCTCTGCAGTTCGATTGCATCTTCAGAGAAGCATCCCATCTGATGTTCTCTCTGTCTGCTCTGCAGAGACCACCAATAAGGCCATGTACCGACACTAACTTCATTTGTGCCATGGCCAGAAGGTCATCTGGATGCAGAGCTGTACACACATCTATTAACAGATCCACTGTTTCTGCCATGTGATAGTCAATGAGCCACTAAGAGGTTTTGTGATAACAAAGGCTAATTAACCGTATGTGGAGAAATATTTCTGTACTAAGCTACTAGCTTAATACCTTGGATGTTTGCTGCATCTCACTACTCCGGGAGGGCAAAAATTTTTCCTCTTATAAAGGTCCTTGGAATTACTCACATAAAGACTATAACCTCCATTTTTAAGAAATTAACCTCAATACAGCTTTTTTCTAGTGGTCTTCTTGGAAAGATGACCACCTCATTCATTCCATTCCCTTCTCGTCATCGTACTGCTGAACTGACTTAATTTTTCACTGGTATTCATAAAAATGACTTAAACTTAAAAAAAAAGAAAAATAAAAGAAAAACCCTCTGACAGTGCCAGAGTTCATTTATGTCTAAGCTTTATATAGCTATAATCTAGCTTGTACAGAACAAGCCCCTTGAAGGCCTTCAGAGGTTAAATATCTGTATTTAGATCCTTATCTTCCTATTACTCGATATCCCCCTCCATTGCACTTTGAGCACTGGTTATGATTTGCCCTCATGTAAGACCCTTGGCACCTTATTCATTTTTGCCTAATGTGGTTTCCTTCATTGTTCTGACTACACATTTTCCACTTCTTACTATAACTCAGACATCCATCCAGACAGAGTGAATTTGACAATTCACATCTAAGATTTTATCTTGAATTTTTTTTCTGGAGAAATATCAGATTGAGTTGGACTTTCCTACCTGACAATGATGTGCAATGAATCAGCTAAGTAAAAAGTACCTTACCTCATCTTTGCTGACTGTCCAGGTTGGCCTCAAGGCTGAGAGGGAATGCTGTGAAACAACAGGAGCCCAGGAAGAAAGCCCTGTATGAGAGGAAGGCTCCAGCCACTAAGGGAAATTGGAGGTGTATGTTGAAGCTGGGTATTGGAAGCAGGTGTGTAATGAGCAGACACCGAATGACTGCAGAGGACAGCAAAACAAGGCTAGGATCAACAGAAGCTACAGACTGATTTATTCATAGTTATGGTGGGGAAGAGACTACAGAAAACCTCTTGGGGACAGCCAGCCAATGGATAATGCTGCTTTATCTGGTAGCAGATCTATTAATATACTCTACACAGAGAAACTAACCTGGGTTTTGTAGGCTATCTGTGTACTAAGAGGTGCACTGTATATTGATGTGAGCTGAGAAACCTGCAAAAAGTTTCCTTTTAATAAGGGAATGGACTGGCCAGGAAACTACAGGCACTTGAGGTACGTTAGTTCCTCATTGAACTGGTCCCAGTAGCTTTGGCCATGTATGAAAGGAGGCCAGTGCCTCAGAAGAATTTCTACATAGTACATAAGAGACAATGAACTCTTGATGTTCCCTCGCAAATCCCATCCCTGTCTCTCCTTACCCTCGCTGTTCTTAGTCAGTCTTGTTAACTCAAAGAGCATCATTCGCTCAGGACTTTCTCTGCATATATGTATCTGAGCCACTTCAAGGTTTTTTGCATATGTCTCTTTCTTTGTAAGAGCCTTGATAACTGTAATCTCCTTTCCCCTCTCTTCCCAAATATAATATTCCTCTTCTTGGCACCAATTTGAGTAATACTCTGACGTCAGTTCAAAATGCCATTGGTAGCATCTATCTTCTGGTACGTACGTTAAATATTCCTAGTACAAAAAAGCACTTCTCTTGACTTAGATCTTCTAAGCTGTACTGTACAACAACCAAAAAAAATAACTCCCAACAGGAACAAACAAAACATTGACTATTTGTGGTAAAAAATGCAGAGATTTTTGGAACACAGGGAAAGACATCTTATTTGTCCCTTCTATTTCTTTCAGCAGATTGGACATTGAATGTGAAAGGACTGTACATCACCAAAATTTTAACTAAAACTATTGGTTCAGTGTGAAATGTTACTGACAAAGGGATTATTGCAGAAATTGCAAATTTGTATTTCACACCTTGCAGCTGCATAAAAAGTGGCATTTCACTTTGAATAAAAGACAGTAACTTGTTTTGGAGATGTTATGTTACTTTACCAAATCTTTTAATACCAAGTAAAAATGTTTTCTCCTAGAAACACCCAGCTGAGTCCTGAAACACTCTGTTGGATAAAGAACTCCTATTGAAAGGGGGAGGAAGCGGAAACAGTAAGCATATTGTTTAAAGATAACCCTGTAAAACTTTTTTCTCGACATATATTTCCCCAAGAATAAATGCCATTTATGAAGATTGTAGTTTCAGTATGGGAACATTGTTTATGAATACATTATAGGTTCATGTATAAGAATACTATGTGTCCTTAAGCTGTTCATATTCGACAACGTGTGTAAAGTGCATGAATCAATCTTAGTCTAGCTATCAACAGGTACTGTCAGCTCCAGCAAAACTCTCTCTGTTCGGGACACTGATTTTAGGCATACTCGATTAGCATCCAGGCAGACAGATATTGTCAACAGTTTCTTTTAGCTAAAAAAAACCAAACCCAAATAATATGGAGGATTCCAGCTGTGAAGTTGCCAAACTACGCATTACTGTCATCAAGAATCAATGCATTGGAGGAAGGGGAATGTTGGTTTCAACCATAACTGCTATTTTTGGAAGTATCCCTAATCCTGCTAAACAAGCATCTAACTGGTTTCTTTGAAAACTGTACTTACAATGGCTAAACTGCATTTGATGCTAACAGAGCAAGGGTTCTGCTTGATCTTTTCTTCTCCATTCTGCAAAAGCCTGCATGAACTCCTGCTCTGCTGCAGTCCCATTGGATTCACCAGGACACTCTGAAGAATCCCATTCTTCCCCCAGCATTTTCTATAGCAAGAAGTAACTTGGCAGTCTTCATTTATCAGGAAATGTATTGTGGGAATGTTTGAGAAATAAAGAAGGACCACGTGCATGTGCTGAGTAGAGGTTTGAGCATGATTTTTATCTTAGAGGTGTCTTAAGCAGTTGAAAGACAGAGTGGCACGTTGCACAGCCCTCCCACTTTCTTCCTACCTGGCTGATTCGCAGCCATCCTGATGAGTGCCACTTTCTTGGCTATTGAGACACCAAGCGTGCTCCAGCAAAGGAGAAATCACATTTCAGAGCTCCTCCATCTGCCACCCGAATAGCTGTATGAGTCTGGTCTTAGGCGGTGGCTGTAGGACAGCTTTGAAAACACAGCACAGGTAAAACCAGGCTAGACCAAAGCAAGATGATAGATCTTGAAGGCGTCTGATCTTACCTAGTCTAGTGATTATCAGAAATTAAACCACTATGATAAAATATTTTTGCTTATTTAATATGACTTTAAAATAATCACACTGATGGAGCTCGAGAAAACTAAATCATTTGTGCTCTTTTAAATGCTTGTCATTTCCAAGTACTAGCAACAGTAGTTCAGAATTTAAAAATTAAGCTTGCTGTTTTTCTGATTAAAATACTATAGCAGAATAATAAAATAGAAAATAGATAAGCAGAATTGTGTTCATGCTTTGAAGCTTTAAAGCAACAAAAGTAAAATAAAACCTAATCCTACTTCCAGCACTTGTTAGTGAAAAGTGCAAAAATGAAAGACAAATAATAATAATAAAAAAATCTAATTTGTCTTTTTACAGAAAGAAAACGCTTCATGGCCAGCTGACAGGAAGAGCTGAGCTCACCGATGCGACAGAGAAGCATTTCAGGATCCCGGGTAATGTCCTTCAGACAGAGGCACATTCTGTTGAGCAGAAAAAAAGTGTTGTTGAGAAGGCTGCCCTCTGAGAAGACTCTGCTCTGGGCACTTCCAAAGGCCAGTTTTGGTCCTGGAAGGATTAGAACAACCCGTTGTAAGTAACGTAATGGCTGAAAGTATACAAACATAGCCTGGAGGAGGAAATTAGCTGTTTCCCTGGAAGATTTTGGAGGAAAATCTTTCATTTTCGTAACTGAACGTTTGAAGAGGTGTGCAGATTCTGTTTTACCTTTTTATATGCATACTTTGTGCAATATTTTCTTTCTCAATAGTAGCACTTCGTGCTGTGAGGACTTCCTTTTTAACTTGAGAAATTCAGTAATATTTTATTATATTCCATCTAATTTTTTTTTTTTTTTTTTTTGAGAAAATTCTTTGTTGTTCGAGTCCCCCAACAAAACTAAAATTGTATCCATTTTTGTCCTTACAGTTCATGGGTAAAGCACAAGATGTCAGAGGAAAGCAGGGGAAATTGTGTTTTATCTCAGTCATGTCTGACCAATGCCACTGTTTTCAGATATTTGACGCCATTTGGAAAAACGAGTAGAATTTGAAAACCCAGCAGGCTCTTACTCCTGACTCGCAAATGAGGACTTCGGGGGATGTCTATTCAGACGGGTGCGTACAGACCTGAGCTTCTCTTCCCCTGCTCCAAGCTGTCTGGATGGGAGCCAGCTCCAGGCTGGCAGCCGTATAGCTGGGTTTGCTCTACGCCGTGTTTGATGTAACGCGCCCTGTCTTCCAGCATATGGAGGTGGTCCTAACCAGCCCCTCCAGCAGGCACGCAGTGCCTTGCTGTCTCAGAGTTTCTAGACCAGAGTAGGTTTGCCTCTGAGGCTGCTCTCTATGAACAACGCGGCAAACTATGTGTAAAACGTTTCGGAGAGGCCCGCCTTTAGTATTTCAGTCTGCTTATCCTTATGTTCTTAGAGAATCTGTCACAATGCAATGGTAACTGGTGTTCTGTCGCATGATTTGCTATAAATACAGCTTTGGCACCACGTTTGCTTGTCCAAGCCATTTGCATATCTTCAGATCCTGAAGTCTGAAGTGACACAGCAGAGAAAAGCAAAGCTTGCAGAGCCCCCAGTGCTCTTCAGCTGAAACAAGACAACAGGCTGCTTGGGCAGATGCCGCACACATTTCTGCCTCGCAGATTGATCAGAACGCTACTAAGTGGTTTGTGCCTTCTCCAGACCTGCGGCACTGTCAAGCATGTTTGCACATTTCACAGGGCGCTGGAGAACCGTTAAGGGATGAGTAGTTGCTGATTCTGCTGGGGCACTTTCTGTTAACAGCTTCTAGTTTCAAACTAGGGGGAATAGGAAGCAATGGGTTCTTAGCGATGGTTTATTGGACCCTTAATTCACTCCCCCGCTGATCTCACCAGCACAAGGTTGTTCACCTTCAGGTCACGTTATAAGGCTCATCGATTTTGTTTATTCAGATTTTTCCCAGTGGGAGGTGGTTGGGTGCAATACTAGGGTATTTGTTCAAGTTCTCTAGGGTGAGATACTGCCCGCGTAACATTTTATTCAATGAGCTATCTTAATACCTAATTACTAACACAAACTACAGCGATGCCACCTTACTTTCTAAGCTGGTTAACAGGTGACACATTTCCCTGTTTTCCACGGTAAACCGCTGTGGGCAAAGGCTGATGTGTTAATTGTGAATGCAGTAAGTTACACATATCACAGCAAACATCTGATATATCAGGGTTATTCCTGAAAGCTTTAAAGAAATAATTATTTTTAAAAAATCAAAATAGGTACCGCTCATATATTTGCTTCAGTTGAAATGAAAACTTCTTTCTTCACCTTTGAAAAAAAGATATTAAACCCAAGTACTTCAGAAATGTCTTTGCTAAATGAAACGCTGAGTGCATGATGAAAAATGACGTTCTTTATTAGTATCTACATAAAATCCTATGAAGTCGGAGAAGAATGCCAAAAATTCTTGAAATCCTCTACAAATAATTTTCTCACACATTGGTTCTGAAAGAAAATTACAAAAATCTGTTAGACCATTGTTTACTTTTTTGACACTGATTTTTAGTACAATATTTTTAACCTTATATCTTAGAAACATATGTGTCTATAGACATACGAAATCCTGATCTTTTTTTTGAATTAATGATGCCACTATAGTATATTTAGCAAACAATAGCTGTTATCTAGAATACTAAATACAAAGTCTGAAGACATTAGCTGGGGCGCTCTCTCATTAGAAGTCCCACTGGCCTTAGAGGTAGAGCAGATTACTCTCCTTTCTGTCACAATAACGTACACAGAAATTTTCTACTTTCTCCTTGCAGTTTCCTGCTGGAGTCTCATTATTTTAATAATTAAGCACTTTTGATGAAAGAAAACTAGAGACACATTTATTTTTAAGTTTCATGAAACGTAATAAATATTTCCTTCATTTAGCCACAGAAATGGCCCTTCTTTCACAAGAA
>NC_064890.1:28874016-28881516 GCF_929443795.1 Astur gentilis | reverse complement strand
CCTTTCTCCAACTCCACTCACAAGAGTTCGCTCTGAGTTGTAGACATTTATCTGACATGACTGATAAATTTGGGCAATTATTCTCCCTCTCTCTGGAGATCCACTTTGGCCCTTGCAACTGTAGATCAATTGAATAATATTATAAGACACAGTGTGCATGGACAGCTAGAAGAATCAATGTAGTAAAAGAGGTTTAAAAGCTCTTCAGTCAGCTGAAGTAGAGAGTAGAGCTGGCATCACTTTCAGTTAGGGAGGTATCTACGTTTCTCAGTACAAGCTTAGGCTTTGATTTCCATAATTGCATACATAAAACTATATTCATGCAACGTGTACGAACAACCGCTACTGTAATTGCACACACAGGCAGATTACCTACCCACTTCTTTGTTCCTGCAGTTTCTGCATATATTTGGCAGTTATGGTCATGGGGTAGGCAGTTTGGGAAATCTGGCAGATGTTGCAGTTATTCAAGCATTAAGTCCTACCGTTGAAGAACCAGAAGCATAACCTCATCCAGGAAAATCAAAGGAAAAGTACCTTTTTCCTGATTCTCGAAAGTTGTTAACTGCAGCACAAGGAGGACCATATATTGAAGCTGACCCCATACTTCAAATATGTTCCAGGAGGGATCTCCAAACTAAAGATGGAAAGGAGAATCTGAAGGGTATCTCAAGCAGCCATGCAGCATGCAGCAAGTGTCCGGCCAGGAAAGCACTCATGGCATCTCTAGGGCACAAAACCTCCAATCATTTCCATGTTTTCAGGATTCTGCAGGTGCCAGATTGGACTTCTGAGGTGCTGAAAGACTTTGACACTCTAGTCATCCCTCTTCTGATCACTGCAAACAGAAGGTGAAGCTTAGGTGGTAATGTTGCAATTAGGTGCTTCCTTATCACCCATAGCCCACCTTGAAATAGAAAATTCTCTCTTGGTTCAATGCTAGAAGGTGACCACTGAGTTTCGACGTAGTGCAAAGGCAGTTCTTTCTCAAAAAGTTATGGTCTATTATTATTTCATCCTCAGGCAACAAATTTGTGGGTGTCTGTGTTTGTGGTGCACGTGTTTTCATAAAAATACCTGCAAGGGAGAAACATCAACCTATATCCAATATATTATATGTCTAGTCCATTTGACATACTTTAAGTTGTTTATTTGAAATTTTAGGGACTTACTGCCAATCTCCTTCAACTTTCTCTGCTTTCTTCCAAGAGTTCTGGAAAATTCAGTACAGGCATAAGCCTAAACAGAGCTCATTGCTGTACTTTTGAGCTCAGCTGAATGTAGCCCTTTCCACAGGCACCCTGTCTGCCTGCAGAAGTTCTTTTTGTTCTGATGAAACTCTGTTGCTCTGAAGACTTTCTCCATTCTACAGCTTTGGAACTGGCCAGTTGTCTCAGTAAAATCCTTACAGGTCCCTCCTGAGGGTGTATCCTAAAGCTCTGAATACGTGTTTATTTGCAGGAATGAATGTAACCCACTTCAAATTATAGCATAGGTCATAGCATGTGAGCCTCTATATATAGCTCAAGCAGTTCACCGAATTGGTAGGTTACTTTAAATGCCAGGGACTCAGTAGCTGAAAAAAATAGTCTTATATTCTCTCGTAAGGGTTATCAGGCAAAACAAAAGTAGTCACTTAGTTCTAGTAATCTCATCTGTTAATTTTTCAAATGCTGACATACAGATTTTGGCTCTGGCATACGCACGTGCACATGCACACACACTATCATATTAGTGTTCTGTTGTTAGCACATCTTTCAAGATCTGCATTTTATTATATAATTAGCTGTAGTTCTCACTTCATTACAAAATTCCCATTAACACACTTGGGAGTTTTGCACGGCGACCGAGGACCAGATACTGCTGTGTCTTTAACTTTTAACTGCTGCACCATTCCAGAAAGAACCACATACGTTTCCAAAACATATCTCCTGGTAAAATAAATGTGTAGCAAATGAGACTACAGAACAATGATATAATGTTAAATACAGTGTAAAGTATAAAAATATGTAAATAAGAAGAGTGTATCCTATTTTGGCTCACTGCGGTTGCTAAGCTTATTTACTACAGATTTCTGAAAATCCTAGTCTATAGTAAGCTCTTAAAATAAAACCACGAACAGCACAGACACTTAAAGGATGTTCAGAAAATTGTGCAGGATAGCTCTAGAGAAAACTTTTGAGAAAAAAAGGCTCATAATACATGTGAAGATTAGCAAAGAGGTTTCATTATTGTTGTCAATATTATTATTAGCACTTCAAAGGACAAGGTGTGGAAGGAAGGCTTTGCTGAAGTGTCTCTGTCATGGGGAAGATCAACATTATCTACTCTATTTGTGTACGTCCTCTGGACTTTCTAAACGGTGGTCGGCTCTCCTGTTTCAGGAGACAGGGGTGGGTTCGTGGGGAGTGGTGGTTGTTAGAGAGGCTACAGATGTCCGCTACCTCTGCCTGGCATGGTGTACTCTTTTCTGTGTCACTTGGTAATCAAGCTGCATCTACTTTGATTGTGTTTTCCTGTGTGTAAATAAAAAAGGGTACCGTACTCTATAAAATGTATTTACAGTAAGCTAGCAGATAGTAGAGAGCATACCTTGTTTTCCTTCAGGGGAAGGGGAATTAAATAGAAGACGAATTTAATGAAAGCACAGGGGCTGTAAAATAAACAAAATGATGTGAAGGAACTGATATTCTCTATTAGATCAAAAGGACATGGTATCTTGTCCAGCCATGGTACATTTCTTTTTAAAGACCTTAGGCTAAAAAGCTTTTATGCAAATATTTGTAGAACTGAAGCCAATGTCCTTAAAAAAAAGGAATTTTAATTAAAAAAATTTTTTTAGGTCCCCATAGCACTTAGGAGTTTTAGCATCCCGATTCTTAAATTTTCCCAAATTCCCAGGCTTCCCAACTGAGAGTCAGAAGAGTTTGGTGCTCTACTTTTCAGAAATATCTAGAAACTAAAGATGCAAGGAATGACAACTCAGTGCCTGAGAGTCCTGGTACTTAGAGTCTTAGATTCATAGAGTATCCTGAGTTGGAAGGGACACATGAGAATCATTGAGTCCAACTCCTGCCTCCACATGGGGCAACCTAAAAGTTAAACCATATAAAAAAAAAAAAGTTAAACAATATATTAAAAAAAAGTTAAACCATAAAGTTGAGCTTTGTTCAAACACTTCTTGAACACCAACGGACTTGAGGCCATGGCCACTTCCCTCAAGAGCTTGTTCCAGTTCTTGACCACCTTCTCAGAGAAGAACTTTCTCCTAATACCCAATCTGAATTTCCCCTGATACAGCTCTAAGCCATTCTGTAACCGGACACCAGAAAGAGGAGGTCAACGCTTCCCTCTCTGCTCCTCTTCATGAGGAAGTTGTAGACAGCAATGAGATCACCCTTCAACCTCCTCTTTAAGATGAATAAAGGAAGTATCCTCAGCTGCTCCTCATAAGTCATGCCCTCTAGTCCTTTCACCATCTTTGTTGCCATCCTTTGGACACATTACCATATTTTTATGCCCTCCTCTTATCGGAGAGCCCAAAAGCGCACACAGTAGTCAAGGCGAGGCCGCACCAATGCTGAGCGTAGTGGCACAATCTCTTCTTTTGACCGGTTAGCTATACGGTGCTTAGCGTGCCCCGAGATACCCCAGGCCCTTTTGGCCTCCGGGGCACACTGTTGACTCATCTTGAGCTTACCATCAACCACACGGCTGCCTGCGTGGCTTTAGGCACTTACGTACTTTGACTTGTCTGGCTGTAAGAACCCAGCTGCGGACATGGAGAGAACGCTGGGCCTCAGCCTCAGCCTCCTCCTGCCGCTGGGGCCTGGCCGAGGGGCAGGGTGCTCGGCGCACGGCCCGGCTCCCACCGCCTTCCCTGTCATGCTCATCTCCTGATGCCTTTCAGTGGCCAGGGTGGGTCAGGACCAGAGGAAAAAGGTTAGGGCAGTAGAAATGAGGGACGACCCTGATAGTGAAGGTACCACTGGCATCGTGTCTTCTGGAAGAGAAGACGACTCGCTGAGTTGTCTTGCAGCTTGAATCTTAACGTGTTGACCCTGACCCCTGTATGGAGTGCTGTCACCCCGTTGCGCTGGGCTGACAGCAAGCTCCGACTGTTTGCGTATAATTTTTGGATCAGTTACTTATCAGGTATTTTCAGTTCTAAAATGTAAAAAGTGAAGGTATAGTAATACAGCAACACAAACGGTTGAACCTTTCATGGACAGCTCATAGGCTGATAATCACATTCCCCTGTAATGAGAATTCCTTATGTAAGTAAGGGGCGGGCAGTTGGACTGTCACCAACATCTGTAAATTGTGTGAAAATCTGAATGTCACCGTCCTATATTTCCATTTGTAAAATGACTTTGCCTGGACCATTTGTAGAAGGATGTTCATTCACAGATAAGAGTCCAAGGATACAATGCTGCTTTGCCTTGCATTCAAAAGGTTCTCTTTGTGGGAGGATCTTCACTGATTAATTTCCGAAATGATTAGTTATACGGCAAACCTTTTAGAGTGCAATGCAGAATTATAGTCAGGATTCCTTGTGCAAAAAAAAAAAAAAAAAAAAAAAAAGAAAAAGAAAAGTTTCAGCGATTCTCACTGATGGAAATATACTGTCTTGGACCTTTATCAGCATTTAGTAAACCTTTATTTTTCTTCTGTGAGTACATATAAAAACGCCATAGGCAGTCTCACATGTTTTTTCCTATAAGGTATTAACATATAAAAATATACCATCTTCGTTAATCACATTTGTGTAGTAGAAGTTTCCATCCCTATCTTACAGTGTTCTACAATAAGGCATGGAGAAGTTAAGTGACTGATTTACAGACATGCTATGGGCAAGTGAAACTATAGAATTTGAATATGTATACCATAGTTACCTGTCTGCTGTTCTAGACAAAATAAACCACTGCAGAAAATTAGCACTCAGTACTTTGAAAAAAATACTTGTCTTAACATAATCATTTACTGAATGCACCTGAGGTTGAACATGCCAATATAGTTTTATAGCAAAAAATGACATTTAAAACATAGAAAAGAAAACATATTGAAATAGTTTTCTGCAATGGGGGAAAAAAAGGTTTTGAATACTTATTCCATTTCCCAGTTTTCAAAGGTTCTGCACTAAATGAAAAACCTCACTCAGTAGCTCCTGCATTTGCCTGTTTCTGGTGTTAATTATCTTTTGTTTGCCCTTGATAATCCTGAGGTTGGTATGCAGATAATGAAGGCTGCAGAATCATCTCAAAGTGTAAAAAACAATGGCATTGTCAATTCTGCATCACAACACTTTATAAATTATGAATGTTATCCACATTAAGAAGAATGGTAGACTTTTAAAATTACTTCCATGAATAGATTAAATTACAAGTATTATTACATTTCATTTTATTAAGTGCATCTTAGTAGTTATTAGGGCAAATGAACATGTTCTCTCAATTACATAATAACATTAGAACTAAAAATTATGCATTGACACTCCCAAATGCATAATGCGGCATTGTATATTAATCATCCCAAACAATATTTTCAGTTTATATGAAGACAATTATTACCTATTGAACAATAACGTTCTTATTGATTTATTGCAATTCAGCTCAAAGAATGATTTTTTTATATAAAAGCTTTGATTCTTTTCTGGATAGTTTAATAATTTCTAGCTCTTAAAAAAAATGTAAGAGTCTTTTAATTACTCTCTTTTATTAATCTAATTACAGTAAGACAAAGTTTATCATATATTTCATTTTTAAATATCCTGGATAAGACAATGTAGCACACATTCAGCATATACCAATTAATTTAAAAGAACATTTGTTAATTTTACTTTTAGCAAATGGTAATTATTTACATGATGTGGGTTTTAAGTTACATTTTAATTCTCTCAAACAATTCTGGTGGTCAGATCCTGTCATGCTTCCTTTTATTCCAAGAAAAAACTTCCATGTAAGTGGGTTATGTTTAGGGCACGGTCTGGGAAGAATCGGAAAAGCACCTGACGCTAGCCCACTGACCTGAGTGGCATCATTTGAACTCATCTAAGCGGGAGAAGGGTTGAGACCTTGCACAATAAAGACATGTGTGGCAGCCAGGCATTTTACACACCTGCAGAGCAATTGTTAACATCGATGCTTTCAGATACTTTTGCAATATCGAATTTTTATTTGGCTGTGTCATATGCATGGGTTGCAGCCCTGGTAAATGTATTTCTTTTCTTTAAGTTGTCTAGATAACTGTGCCTCACTGTTTCCAGTGTTTCTAATATGTTGTGATAACTAGATCTGGTAATGCACGTACTGATGTACTGCTATTTACTTTAACACAACTGGCAAATTTTTCAGCATGATTACTTAAGGGATAATCATTCAATCATTAAAAATGTAATTTTTGCAGTGTCAGCGATTTTTTTGTTAGACAAGGAAGAGATTGTTCTCATTTATTGTATTTTTCTATTTTGATTTGGAGTTTAACACGCTTGTTGTCAATATCAGCATCCGATTGTGTCACTTTATAAAATGTCGGTACATTCTGGACTGATGTTTTCAGGGGACAGTTATTGACTCATCAGTAAAGTAACAAAAATAAATAAGAGGCACTTATTTATGCCAGCTACAGATCACAGGCAATAACTCAGCTATGAAAGCAAGTACAAATCACTCTAAATTTGTTGGTCTAAATATTAAAATGCTAACACATGCCTCCTTTATCATATGAGTCTTGAACATGCGGTATGATCTGCTTGATTCAGCAAGAAGAGTATATAAACCTGCAATATTACATACTCCTAGGGAACACAAAAAAGTGCATTTTATTTTGATGCATTTTTGTGCGGGAACACAGTACACTGTGTCTGAATATTTAAATGTCCTTTGTGCTGCTCGAAAACAACTTTTTCCTCACGTATTCTGCCCTTATGCTTCCTACCAGCTGGGGTAGAATTTATGAATATGACCTGCAGAAAGCCTGTGGAAATGTCTCTAACAGTGAACATTTAGAATCAGCAAATGTTCTAATTGGTCATTTCATGGGAGTATGTAGCCAGTGTAATTAGACATTGTTTATATTAGCAGTGCATTGGGTAACATGAAATGACTAGGTGATCCTTTCTGGCCTAATGTTATTAACTAAACAAAGTAAGTTAGACTCTTTATCACGGTTACATCGGATTAAAAATGACTGGAACTAATATATGTGCAGTTGACAAAATAACTAGCCTTCTTAGTTCCAATTAGTCCTCAATTAAATTGTATCAGCAGTGGTGTCAGACTCACAGCTACGCTAAATTGTCTTTGAATCTATGTGATTCCTTTAGTTCTCCCTCTTGCCAGTAAGAAAGTTTCAGACGTGAAAGTGTTAACAGCTCCTTTGAAATTACTCCTATTTAAGAAGAAAAATCATATTACTTTCTTAATCTTTCTAATTCTATTCTCATAAGATGATCTTGGATTTGTTCCTTTAGCACAGACTCTTTAGTGCAGTCCTGATTTC